>NC_139628.1:41451632-41462476 GCF_964638095.1 Poromitra crassiceps
GAGGTAATGACCGGCTCGACCACAGTACAGGCAGCTCCGGGTGTCCAAACGGCGCTGCCTCTCCTCTGGTGTGATGCGAACCCTGCCGGTCAGATCACGGTACAGATGGCTGCTGGTACAGATGTCGGCCGGCTGCCCCTGCTCTGGGATGACGCGAACTCCCCCCCAGAATATGCCCTTAGCAGCTGGAGGCGGCCGAGAGGCAGAGCTAGAAGCAGGTCTGGAAGGTCTGGAAACCTCCGGAACGACGGCGCGCTCGGAAGCTGGGGCAGGAGGGGCAGAAGGCTGCGGAATGGCACCCTGGGGGCCTAGCCCGTCGAGACGATCTAGCCGGCCAATCAAGAGGGCGTGCCGATCAGCGGCTTCGGAAGCCAGAGCCTGGATTGCTTTTTCCTGGTGGGCAATCAGGCGTCTTGACTCAAGTGCGAGGTCTCGCAGAGGCTGCGGAATGACACCCTGGGGGCCTAGCCCTTCGAGACGATCTAGCCGGCCAATCAAGAGGGCGTGCCGATCAGCGGCTTCGGAAGCCAGAGCCTGGATTACTCTTTCCTGCTGGGCAGAGCTAGAAGCAGCTTGAGCAATCAGCTCAAGTATTGTTTCAAACCCCTGTCGGGTGGCCGAAGGCAGGTCTCGCACCCACCAAGGGTCTTCCTCCTTGATCGGTGGAAATCTATCCGCTAAATCCATTTCTGAGTGATTCATACTGTCAGGATCGGAGTTAGAGATGTGGATCTATTCGCGGGTAGTTGAGGGCCACGGGAAACTTGGTAGGTCTTGAGAAGCTGGGGTGTTGTGGAACTTGATGGCTGGGGCTGCACAGTTCGAGGTTTGGGAACGGTCGCAGAGATTGCAGAGGTTGCTGGTTGCAGAAGTTGCAGGTTGCAGACGTTGCAGAGATTGGTATGATCCTTGATGGGAATTTAGATTATGAATCACTGGCGAGGACCTGCAGGAACAGGCCCTTATAGATGTGAATATGACATCACCTGTGTTATGACATCACCAGCGAAAGGCATGAAAGACGCTTATGAATCATGACATCATCAGTGATTGATGACATCATAGTAGGAATGACGACGTCAAAGTAGGAATGATGACGTCATCCTAACAGTAGGTTTGGAGACGGTTTCAAGTCCATGGCTAATTTCCATCCTCCAATACCTGTACTGTAACTCACTGATAGAGAATGAAATTCCACAGCCAAAAGGTAAACAGTGAACCACTTGAAGGAAACCAGTTGAAATGAAATGATGGAGCCAGGAGTCAGAAGAAGTCGTCTGATATGATGTATTGAACATAGATCTTGGCCAAGAGATGCACTCTTGTATATTCACGGATGGATACACAGGCTTACATACATTGAACAGATACTCAAAGATACTTATAGGACACACATCAGATTACATGTCTTGACGCACACTGGAAGGCCATTCTGTAGACTCAACCTATCTGTTATTCTGGCCCTGCAAAGAGAGCACCGTGGCAAGGTGACAGGGCACAGTACAGGGCACAGTGTGCGATCGAGAGGAGCTGCAAATGTATGGTACAAGTTATCTAAATACGTCTGTCTGTGTATGTACACACTACACAGGTTATCCAAATATGATGTCTATCTGTGTATGTACACAGGTCATCTAACTATGAAATATGTCTGTGTCATAACTATATGTAACTAAAATGGAAATGTATATAAATATATTAATAACTAGTGATTGTCCAAATAAAGGCTAATGTGATGTAAATTTTCTCTATCACTCACCTAGGTTTTTGGCTGGACCGCAACAGCAGGGCTAGCGTTTTAAACGTGAATGTCTGTCACTGACTGACTAGTCTCTTAAAACAGACTGTCTCATCTACATCCGGCGAATGCAGCTATACACAGTCTGTACGTTACACCCCCAGAACATGCACAAGGAAGTTGGGAAAAAAACCTTCAGACAGGAAAGAAGTTGGACGGAATCCGACCAATCACACGTGTGTCCACGAAAAATGCGGCATATTGGATTCTGATTGGACTAATGAGCGGAAAACCCGCCTTTCTGCGATTCTGATTGGCCTAATGAGCGCAAAACCCGCCTTTCTACTTCCCATTCCGGTTGGTGCATGATTCTCCCCCACGAAGTACAGACGGTATGGCGGAAGCATTTGAAAATTGCGGAAGCCAACTCGTCTGTTCTAAGAGACTACTGACTGACTGACTGACTGACTGACTGACTGACTGACTCACTGTCCATTGGTTGGCTGTGGCACATAGCACACCCATACATGGTCCAGCCATATACTAGCTAGTTTCATCCAGGGAAAGTGGACTGAGTATATATGCTTGTTTTCAGCAACATCAACAACATCAATTTAAGTTGATACTGTATAGCCCTTCATGCATTCTTGCAGGACTATACGAAAAACATGTCTACCTAGATCAGGGGTGCACAAACCTTTTTTTTAGGATGACAGCTACTTAGAAAAAATAAAACTAGTCGCAAGCTACTTCTTTTTCCCCTTGTCCCCCCAAGTACATATTTAGCACTCTAAGCACTCTATTTAGCACATTTTAACAGTGTTATATTATTTATTTAACAATATTTAATAATGTTATAATGTTAACGCAAGTAAAGGTCCTTACACATCAAGAACGATGCGAATATACGGCACGAAATTGCGATGCGAGTTTTGACCCACCTGTCAATCACAGCCACAGATGTGTACACGTCGGAAGCGAATTTCCCAAAAATCGACCGCGGTTCGAAAAAATAAACGCCGCAATAACGCTCAGCGAAACTTCGCCGTTGGTATGCACGGTTGCATTGACTGATATAGGTTCGGAAAATATTATTGACGTGCGAATTAATCACACTGAAAAAACGCTCCCGTCGTAAGGACCTTACGACGAAGAGAAACATCAACATCCTGATCTCCTGCCCTATAGCCTGAGTGCAGGACAGATCTGATCTCTTGACCTATAGACTGAGTGCAGGACAGATCTGATCTCTTGACCTATAGCCTGAGTGCAGGACAGATCTGATCTCTTGACCTATAGACTGAGTGCAGGACAGATCTGATCTCTTGACCTATACCCTGAGTGCAGGACAGATCTGATCCCCTGACCTATAGACTGAGTGCAGGACAGATCTGATCTCCTGACCTATACCCTGAGTGCAGGACAGATCTGATCTCCTGACCTATACCCTGAGTGCAGGACAGATCTGATCTCCTGACCTATACCCTGAGTGCAGGACAGATCTGATCTCCTGACCTATACCCTGAGTGCAGGACAGATCTGATCTCCTGACCTATACCCTGAGTGCAGGACAGATCTGATCTCCTGACCTATACCGAGGACAGATGCAGGGCGTGGATGCTCCAGTATTTGGGGATGATGTCATCTTTAATGTGCGACATGGCGTGGGTGCTGCTGCTGGCTGAGTAACACTGTGCTGCTAGTCATCAGATGGACTGTCAGTGTCTATAGATACTGAACTCTCTGTGACGCCGCAGCCTCCAGACAGACAGAGCCCCCTGTCTTAGTATCAGGTTTAGCTGTGTCAGTGTGTGTGTGTGTGTGTGTGTGTGTGTGTGTGTGTGTGTGTGTGTGTGCATGCGTGTGCTTGTGTGTGTGTGTGTGCGTGTGCGTGTGTGTGGCCACGGATTTGCATGTGAACTGTATTTGCTCCTATCTTGCCATATGTGCTTTCTAGTAGAGCCCGACCGATATATCGGTTCGCCGATATTATCGGCCGACCGATTACCGATATATCGGATCGGCCGATATCGGGCGCCGTTTTTTTTTTTTTTTTTTTTTTTTTATATATATAAGTTATAGACAGCATGGACAGCATGTTGTGTATATTTTATATTTTTTCTTAACTATTTGTTCTATTGTGTTTTTGTATTTCTAGTTATTTATAATTATTAAATTCCCAGTTAAGTTTACTGTTTCATTGCATTGAGTTTATTAATAAGCTGTAAAATATCCTGCCTACATTACATATTTCAATTCATGTCAACTCAATCATATCTTTGTCAAGTGTTAGATATTTGAGGGTTGCTGATGTGGTGCCTCCTCTGGTCGTTAAGGGCGCCTGTTCGGAGGGAGGGGAACTCGTTGGAATAGCGTGATCCTCCCACGTGCTATGTCCTACCGGTGAAGCTTCCCCTGTCAGGTGAAAAGAAGCGGCTGGCTAACTGCCCATGTGGAAGCATGGAGCCAGTTTTCGGCTCTCCCCAGATCGGCAGAGGGTGGAGCAGCAACCAGGAAAAAATAAATGAAAAAATTTGCACTAATGGGGGATAAACATTTGATTAAAAAAAAAACAAAAAAAAAGAATATCGGCCGATATTATCGGTATCGGAATTTTTTTTACTCCCTAATATCGGTATCGGCATCGGCCTCAAAAATCCAGTATCGGTCGGCTCTACTTTCTAGGCCCAATCCTGGTTCATTTTTACCCATAGGCTACCCCTAGTTTTCCACTTGCCCCTCGGAACAGAGTAACAAGGGGTACTGGTTGAAATCTTCCCCTGGCATAGGACATGGGATGAGTTTTGAATCTCCGGGTAGTGTAGCGGTAGATTCCCTGCCTACCAGCACGAGGGTCGCAGACTCGCAGTTTCGCGCCCCCGTGTTACCTCCGGCTTGGTCGGGCGTCCATACAGGCACGATTGGCTGTGTCTGCGGGTGGGAAGCCAGATTAACGGGATGTGTCCTGGTCGCTGCACTAGCGCCTCCTCTGGTCGGTCGGGGGCGCCTGTTCGGGGCGGAAGGGAACTGGTGGGAATAGTGTGATCCTCCCATGTGCTACGTCCTGCCGTTGAAGCTCCCCGCTGTCAGGTGAAAAGAAGCGGCTGGCAACTGTGCATGTATCGGAGGAAGCATGGTGCTAGTCTCGGCTCTCCCTAGATCAGCAGAGGGTGGAGCAGTGACCAGGACAACAGGGGGAAATTGGCCAAGTACAATTGGGGAGCAAATGAGGGAGAAATCAGAAAAAAAGGGAAATGCGACATGGAAATGGACTGTCATGCACAAATTGCACAAAAAACGATTGCTTTCGTTCCGTTCCGTTCCCCGCCCGGGCACGATTGCCCCCCCTCAACCTCCCCCTCGCTGGTCAGCTTTCACATTACAAAATGTCTTCCGCGTTCGGGAACGGAACAGATTGCACTTGCGTCATCAACTACGCCTGGAGTGTATCCTCGCCCGTGTGTTGTGTGTATGTGGTTCGGAACGGTTGGCGTTCGCATTCTCAAGTGTTCCATTCCCGGGCACGCCAAAGCGTTCCCGAGACCACCTTTTCAAGTGGATCCTGTCACTGAATGGAACGCAGCGTTCACACTCATCAAACGTTCCAAAACTGGGGTCAATTTGGGGACAAGTGTGCTCGGGAACGGTACCGGGGCGCCAGTGAGAAAGAACCCTAAAACGATGTTGTGTAACACTAGCCAGCTAACATTACAGCATAGTTTTGTGGCTGATTTGTGCATGACAGTCCATTTCAGAGATATCAGCATACTAGCCTTTACTACTTTTTGTTATGCTTGTTTTAAAGGTCTATTCAAAAGACGATTTAAAAATATTTATTAACGACGAAAATACTTACATTTGTGGTTTTCTTTTAGCCTTAGCCACCGTCTTGCCGGTGATTCGCAAGGCATTATGGGAGATTTCTCATAAAATTTGCTTTCGAGTGTGCCTCTGAAAAAGCTCTGTATGGAGGAGGACTACGTATAGCCCTACCACCCTCTATCCCGACAAGAATCAGAACCCCTACACGTGAGCGTGCTAAATGGAGACCTAAGGGCTAAGGCACACATGGGAAAAATACGGCCATCTGTGTGGCCCGCAATGGAATTGCAAAAAAAAAAAAAAAAAAAAACTTTTTTACAGTGCACCTGAACGCAACATGCAAGATACCCACTGAATAAGTGTCCAAATGTTCATGTCATTCTGGCCAATACTCCACTTCTGTTATAGCATTTCAGTGTGGAATATGGCATATCTTTCAATAATCTTTATGACTAAAAGGCTACATTGAAGTAGAAATTTAAATAATTAACTCATTGGTTTTGGATTTATTTAGCTTCAAGAGTGCATTTTTGTTTGTGTGACCCTCAACACAGGCTTTGAGAATCCCGGGCCACTTACTGATACTTATGTTTAAATTACTGTAACCCACTCATATTCTGGTTTATTTCAAGAAAAACATTTCGGCTAGTGGAAATTCTAATTGTCTGGTAACTTTAAAATCTAGCAGCCATATTGGCAGGTGGTCAAAAAAGTTAATTTCAAGCCCTGAGAGCAGGTGGTGACATAGGAGTGAGTGAAAAAAGGATCAAATATTGGTGGTTAAGACTGAATAATGACATCACAACTGTTACTTTAAAATTAGTTATTCCTCTAAACCTGGCTTCAAATGCCCCAAATCTTTCGCGCTGGCGCCGTTCGGCCCTCAGCAAAACCTGGTAGCGAGGACATTTTTTGTGGCCCTCTCTATCATCAAAGTTGCCCATCCATGGGTTACGGCATGCCAATATTTATTTGGCCCCCGGCAACAATCTGGGTTTCTCATGTGGCCCCCCATGAAAAATAGTTGCCCACCCCTGGGCTAAGGGGTGTATTGGGATTGGGCCAAAGACGCATGTCTAACTATCCCATCAATATCTCTCTCTCACGACTCTCTCTCTCTTTCTCACCCCTCTCTCTCTCTCCCCTCCCACTCTTTCTCTCTCTCTCTCTCCCCCTCCCACTCTTTCTCTCTCTCTCTCCCCTCCCACTCTTTCTCTCTCTCTCCCCCTCCCACTCTTTCTCTCTCTCTCTCTCCCCCTCCCACTCTTTCTCTCTCTCTCCCCCTCCCTCTCCACAGCCAAACCTCAGACCTCTCTGAGGCAGCCGGACCACCGCGGGCGAGGCGGCGGGAGAGGAGGGGCCGGCGGCCGCGGGGCGGGACATGGTGACTTCAGACAGGCGAGGGACATGAGGGACAGCCAATGCGAGGGCAAGGGCGCGACGCATCCGAACAAGGCGTCCAATCAGAACACACCCACCCGGAAAGCGAACGCACCTACCGAGAAGTGAGTGGAGGAGAAGGCTAGGAGCGAGAGGGGTGTAAGCAGCAGAGAGAGACATATGAGAATTATAATGCAAAATTATTCTCTTAAGAGATTTTTTTTACTTGGCTAACCAGGCCAAAAATACATAAAAAATTTAATATTTGGACTGTAAGCTGAAGTTAGTTTTTTTATTTACCTCCAGAACAGCATTTCTGGGTCTCTCCCCTGTACACTGCTGTGTGTGTGTGTGTGTGTGTGTGTGTGTGTGTGTGTGTGTGTGTGTGTGTGTGTGTGTGTGTGTGTGTGTGTGTGTGTGTGTGTGTGTGTGTGTGTGTGTGTGTGTGTGTGTGTGTGTGTGCGTGCGTGCGTGCGTGCGTGCGTGCGTGCGTGCGTGCGCGTGTGTGTGTACCTGCAGCCCGCCCCATAAACATCCATTACACTGACAGAAGTCATTAAGCAGTGTGCGTGTGTGTGTGTGTGTGTGTGTGTGTGTGTGTGTGTGTGTGTGTGTGTGTGTGTGTATGTATGTGTGTGTGTGTGTGTGTGTGTTCCCCAGGGTGCCGAATATTCCCAGAATGATGTTCCTCTGGCTTAACAACCAAGAACAAGTGAAAGCAAGTGGAGAGAGAGAGAGAGAGAGAGAGAGAGAGAGAGAGAGAGAGAGAGAGAGACACACAGAGCGAGAGGGAGGGAGAGAGAGAGAGAGAGAAAGAAAAAATTGGTTTCACTCTGATGCCAACTATAGACTGTTGCTCAGGTGTTGCACAGTGGAAGCAGAGGGATTTGGCATGTCTCTCTTCCCCTCTTGTTTTTTCCCCTTGTCTTTTCTTAAACCACTTTCAGACCAATGAGCAGCGTCAGGCCAGGGTTACTTGACCCATTTTCAATTCACTTCAATTCAATTCACATTTTCAGCCCTTCTTTTGCCAATTCACACCAAGTCAGTCGACACTGGTTATCCCTGGTGGTTATCCCTGGTCATGACAGGCCAGATGGGACCCGGCTCAAGCTGGAATGGGCGGGGCAGACAGCACGTCACATGTCACGTTCCACATTGTACTTGAACTCTGCAACGTCAAAAAACAAACTACCATGAGGCCATTGCTGCACGACGCAGACTAGCCGTTGTTTTGTGGTGGTTTGCAACACCCTGGGAGTACCGCAGCATGGCCTGCTTGTTTACGGTTGCTGTGTTAACTGTATGTGTGCTGGTGGCACAAGTGACAAAGGCACTAGTTGAAACACTATAGAGACACTGCATGAAATAGGCCACGCCCATCACGGGGAAAGCTCTCCATTCACTTCCAAACACCAGCGTCATTTGCCTTGAATTAAACATGGGGGGGGGGGGGTCAGAGTCAGAGTCAGTATACCCTCTGAAAAAAGGTAGACTACACCACTGGCTGGCCGTGCCCCCATTTGTAACCAATGAGATGTGTTTGTCCCGTCCCGCGTGTTAGAAACCCGGGTGGTGCCATTCACACTGAAATCACCCTCTTGTCTGACGCATGTCCAAGCCAAGAGTCGGGAAACGTGGGTTAACCCTTTCAAACACTACAGCAACCTGCCTGGGAATAAATAACCCTGGCTGGACCTGAAAGAGCTATTCGTTTTCAGCTCTTTATCTACTTTTCTTGCTTCTTTTTTTTATTCCTGTCAACTTCTTTCTTTCTTTCTTTCTTTCTTTCTTTCTTTCTTTCTTTCTTTCTTTCTTTCTTTCTTTCTGTGCTGTCTCTTTCTATGCCCCCCCCCCTCTGTGCTCTGAGCTGAATCAGAATAGGCTGCTGGTGAATGGGAGGCTGGTTGAACTCTGGCTGGTTTCAGAGAGCAAAGAGCCTCCCCACTGCTGCTTATTCAGCACCGGACTGATGATGTGCTCTCTAGCTTATTCTGTCTGTCTGTCTGTCTGTCTGTCTCTCTCTCTCTTTCTCTCTCTCTCCCTCTCTCTCTCTCCCTCTCTCCCTCTCCATCTCTCTCTCTCTCTCTCTCTCTCTCTCTCCTTCTCTCTTCATGCTCCCGCTTTCTCTCTCTCTCTCTCCCTCTGTCTCTCTCTCTCTCTCTCTCTTCACAATCCTTCTTTCACTGATCCCTCCTATCGTTTCTCCTTTTTTTATCCTCGTTGTTGCCCCTTCTCTCTTTCCTTCGCTCCATCTATAGATTTGATATTGCTCATCATACTCATGCATTCAACATGCCCCATAGTGTCCTGTTTACTCTCCTTTCCTCGAGTATTATACAAGTCCACTCCGTCTTCCTGTTCTCTCTTTGCTTCCTATCTCCCTTCTGATCCCCCCCCTCTCTGTTTATAGACCAAATCGATATTTGCACTTCCGAGATCGATAGTCTCTCCAGCAGATGCTGCCCTCTGCTGTCAGCCACCTTGACCCTCAGTGAGTTAAAGACCTGCTTCATTGTTGGCCAGCCGTCTAGAAGCACTGCAGCCTGTCCTCTCGCCCAGGCTCAATGAATCAGTCTGGATTCAACTCATTGACTTCAAACTGCTTCTCCTGGTGACACGTCCACCCGTGACTCTGTGTGTGTGTGTGTGTGGCTCTCTCTCCGCTATGAAAACAACTGACATCAGTGCTCTGTCTGTGTCACCCTATGGGTGCCCTGTGTGTACCCGTGGCCCTCCGCAACACAATGGGGGGTCAGGGTGGGAAGCCTGGTGCGCTGGCAGGGGACGCAAGGCCGGCGCTGGGCGGACGTGAGCCCTCGCTAATCCCTGCTCTATTCTCTGGTGGATCAACGCGTCTAAACCGACACAGAGTGAATCAGGCACATCTCTCTGTAGGCCTCCAGAGCTAACACTGGGGCAGTATGCAGGCGCACTAGCTTTATCATCGTTGGTGTCTGTGTGTGTGGTGTGTGTGTAGCGTGTGTGTGTGTGTGTGTGTGGTGTGTGTGTGTGTGTGCGTGCGTGTGTGTGTGTGTGTGTGCGTGCGCGCCTGCGGGATCGCCTGGTGGCATTGCAAGAGGTGAACTCAGCAAAGTAGATGAAATGAGAGAGCCAACTTAGAGTTACAGTTGGACAAAAAGGTTGATTAAAAGCAGAGCGGAGGGGAGGAACTGCAGCTAGGCTTCATCCTGGATGGGGCACCTTTGTGGGGGCTTCAGCAGGTGAACGCTGGCTCTGCCTGGGGGAGAGAAAACACCAGACGAGGGGGCCTGAGAGTGGACTGAGTCCATGTTAGCAGAATGTCACAAGCGAATGGAGTGCAGAGGGTGGGGCTTCAGTCCAACGGCTTCCAGAACATCCACAGTTTGCTATTGTATTTGTTATTAAAGAGCGCAACCCGAGATCCTGTAACCGGGTCCGGGTGGCTATTATAAAGTATTGGCTAACGAACAAAGGTGAATGTGTCTTTGTTGTCCGGGCTTTTAGGACTTGGACCAGCGAAAGTCAATGTCATCTTTTAGGGTTTGGACCAGTGAATAATCAATGTCATCTTTTAGGGTTTGGACCAGTGGAAATCAATGTCATCCTTCAATTCACCTCATAAAATCACCTGAGAATGAGAGAAATCGGAGAAAGGCTGAAAGCAAAGTGGGTTACTGTCCCCATTGATCTGATTTGAGATCAGCCTCCAACCAAAAGGCACGATAGTGGAGGGGAGGAGAGGGTAGGGGGGACGGTGGAGACAGGGAGAAGATGGCTGCCACCGAATAAAGGAAAACCATCTTCACTCTTTCGATGCATTCTTCTTCTTTGTTTGTCCAGGAGCAACTAAGCTGCCAGCACATAGAGTGCAGCACAGCACCACTCAGGGGACGGAGACTATAGCACTTTGATGAATGCT
>NC_139628.1:41462676-41537676 GCF_964638095.1 Poromitra crassiceps
AAATGAATCTCACGGTAGTTAGCATGCGTGTAAACAACGCGACTCTATTGTCTGTACAAGTGAGAACACAAACACATCCGCTACCAAAATATATTCCCCTGCTGCATGTCATGAGATCGGCAAAAGTTTGGATAGACTGGATTGCTTCCCGCAGCAGCAAAGCCTTTTTCCCCACACTGCCTGATAAGACAGGTAGGAGATTACAGCCTCTGACTGGCAGGGGCTCAAAACTACGATATAACAACTTTTTATTCATTGGTCATTCATTGTGATATAAATTAGTGACATTTTCCCCCAAATACTCATGGTTCTGTGCCGTTGGTATTTGGTAGCCTATCTGATGCGTGCAGTGCAGCGCATCAAATGAGCCGCGTCAATTAACGATAATGACGGGAGTCTCGCGCAGCAGCAGAATGATGTATTCGCGCAGATTTTCAGTCCTAAATATCAAACATGTTTGATATGATCGGGACGGCCCCGATGAGGCTGTGAGCAGATCGGGAGGGTTAAGATTGGATCTGCAAACAGCTCACACTACAAGATAATCGGTGCCGAAAGTCGGGCCCGACCAAGCTTGGCAAGCTGCCAGGCCAGATTTCTCCTCCGATTCTCGGGAGGGGTGAATCGGGCATAAATCGGCCCGAAAATCCTGTAGTGTGAGCCAGCCTTAAGCGAGGAAGGAAGAGCAAGATCATATCAATGTGAAGACCTTGTAGAAGACAAGCAATACCATGAATGTGCAAGATACAGATAAAGTGCAAATTCTTTTTCTTCTTTTTTTACATCTGGGTAATTTAGCAGAATTTACCACTTTTCTTAAGCTGCTATCATACAAGCTTCAAGTATTTTATTTTGTCTACTTTACATTGCAAGGAACTGGACAAGCTTAGGCAGTAAACTCAGACACCAGTTCCTTCACTCAGGTCCTCAGGTTCAAATCATTGTGTCAACGTGTTTTAAAGGACCACTGTGTGGCCACTCTTGCAGTTGAACATTTAGGAAAGGAAAAGTTGCCCGAACTCAAATGGTCGATATCTCTGCCTCTTTTTTCCTCCTCTCTTTATCCACCTCCTTTGAAGTTAAAGAAGAAGAGAATGCATATCAGTTTATCAAAGTGCAGATCCAGGGGCAAAAGCAACAATATCCTGGGTGTGAATATGTGCCTCATTATCAGTCCTCCTCTGTTTTTTTTATTCAAATCATCCACCTCCTTCAAAACTCAACTAGCACCTCCGTGTGGGGAAAGGCAAGCTGTACAATCCAGCAGTTCCAAGAGCAAGACGATCAAGATCTGTGTGTGTCCCCCTCTCTCTCTTCCCTCCTCCACTTTTTAGATTTCAATCCTCCAGCTCCCTCGAACCCGAACGAGAGCCCCGGCTCGGGGAAAGGGAAGCCCTACAACCCGCAGCAGGTCCAGGGCCACATCAAGGAGATCCTGGGGAAGTACACTAACGGGTTCTGGGTGTCCAAGCTGCCTCAGATCTACAGAGAGCTGTACAAACAGGACCTGCCCAGTGAGGCCATCAAAGACCTGGAGACCTGGACGCAGATCTGCACCGTATGCTAACCTTATGTTATGGTTGTTTGTTATGGTTTACAATCATAATAATAATCTGTGAAATAATGCAATCCATTGTACTCGGGGGGAAAAAACGAGCTGCGACACACGGTCAGAATTCCAAGTGTACAACTCGATCCAGCTAGCCCGAGTTCGCTGATATAAACACACGTGACATCACAGCAATATGGCGGCACAAACGGTGATCAGCACAATTACATTTTCAGCCATTTTTACTTCATATAGTGTAACTTAGTGTAGTGTAGTGTTAACATAGTGTATCTTTGTGAGCATGCAATACTAGCCTACTCCTCCCGTCTCTTTTAAAGTGTGCTAGGTCCTCAGTAGATGCTTATGAAGCTCAGAGACTTGCCATAAAAACATCCATTTGCTGTGGGCGTCCATGTTTTCCCGAGCAGATGCACATTTAGATCGGAAGTGTGGAATACCGACTTGGAACTATCAACTTCCGACTTGCAATGGATTGCAGCAAAAATGCATTTGTCTATCGCAAGAGAAGTTTGGATTTTTTTTTATAATCAGTCCCTGGTGTGGTCTTCCTAGGTGGAGAAACCGTGCAGCAGCAACCCATCAGAGCTGCTCCTCTACCCCGCCAAGGAACAGACGACCACATCGCCCCGCTCGCCGCTCCCCAACCCGAACTCTCCCGCTGCCCCCCTCCAGCCTCCCAACACCCCCACAGACAAGCCTCTGCAGTCCTCTGCCTCACAGAGACCCCCCTCCGCCCAGCAACCCCGCACCCCCTCCGCCCAGCAACCCCGCACCCCCTCCGCCCAGCAACCCCGCTCCGCCTCTCACCCGCCTCCGGCTCAGTCTCCCCCATCCTCCTCCACCTCCCCTAGCCCCCCCTCCTCCCCTACGGCCCTCTGTCCCGATTTGAAGCAGAAGCTGGAGGAACTGCTGGTGAAGTACCCCAATGGCCTGTGGGCCCACGCTCTGCCCAAGCTCTTCCAGGACACCTACAAAGTCAGTAATATATGTTATGGTATACACCCCAAAATGTCCTGAACATCATTGAAAGGCCAATTTTAGCCAAACGGGGGGGTTTTTAGGTGCTCACATACAGGATCACACACAGATACAAAAAGAAAATTCATAATATATCCTAATTATGTATTGCCATTTGAATGTGAAAACGTGAAAGCATTAGGATTCCTTACTCTTTATTGGTATTATTTTAAAAGGCCAAACTTCCCGGACACGTCCTAGAGAACCTCCAGCTCCTCTCCGACATCTGCACCATCGACTACCCGATGCCCGACAACCCCAAGAGGGCCATCCTGTACAGGAGGAGCGGCGCTGGAGGAAGAGAGGACGAGAACTGCAACAGGAGGGACTGCTCGGCCAGCGTGGAGGAGCTGAGGGCCAGGCAGGAGGTGGGGAGGAGGCTCAGCAACCAGGCGGTCCCTCCTCTGCTGATCCCCAGAGAGGAGTACCCCTCCGTGCTGGTGGTAGAGGCCACCAATACCAACGGAGTTATACTCAGGTAGGAGAAATTGTGGGTGTGTGTGTGTGAGTGAGTGAGTGCTGTCAGTGACTTGTCAGTGCCTAAAGCTTAATTTATACTAGATTAACTAGAATTAGAAAGTGTCGCTCAGCACATGGTCGCAGACGAAAAAGAAAGTGTCGCTCATGGTGTTGCATTTATACTTCAGTGAATGTTCGCCTCGGTTCAACGGTCACGTGACGTGACCCCCGAACGCTATAGTGCAGACAGCCAAGAGAAGAGAGGGAATGCACAGTGAAACCACCTCGGAGGCAAGATGTAACGTACTTGGCTGCAGCCGCATATAAACGACATACAACCACACAACTCACATCCTCTCTCTCTGGGAAATTGGTCACCATGTTCTTTGTGATTTTCACGAACTCATACATCAAGGACAGGCTGATAAAAATAGCGGGGGTACGTTCATTCATTTCAATCGAGCGAAAACCAAAACAAGGAAGTCAAGCGCGTGCCGTCTATATAGCCAATCAGACTTGCTCGATACTATGACGTAGTCAGCGACACTAGACATTTCACTAGGTAGCAGACACTGCTCGCCGACACTTGAAGTCGACTCAAGTCCTAATTTCTCTCGGTGACCATTTCAAAAGTGTCGGCAGACGAAGCATAAATTGGGCTTGAGCGTGAGTATGTGTCCCCCTCAGGTACATCGGTGACGGTTACTCCCAGGCCCAGGAGTCCATGGAGGATGACATGAGGGAGTTCTATGGCTTGCACCAAAGCAGTGCGACGCCTCTCCCCTCCCCGGCCTCGGGGCAGCTTGCTGCCGTCAGGGCCGAGGAGGAGGAAGAGATCCTGAGGGCTCAAGTCTGCGAGGTCCTGGCTGACAGGGTCAAGGTGAGAGGTCAAAGGACGTGGCTCATGCAGGGCCATGGCTTCATCATGATTGTAATGATGAGGAGTCTAATGGACAATGATGTTGTGTGTTTTGCTATTGGCTCTTTTTAGGTGTATTATGTGGATCATGGCTTCTCAGAGGTGATCAGCAAAACCAAAGTGTTTGAGCTCCACGAGAGGTTTTTCAAGCTGCCTTTCCAGGCAACCAAGTGTAAACTGGCCGGTGAGTCTGAGCTGAATCCACTCAGGGTGACTGGGACAATTCATGGGGTTGGGAAACCTTTCAAAAAATAAACACTGCCACTGTCTGTGTGACCGTATGGAGGCAACTGATAGATGTGTGGGCCGGGCATCTTCTGTGAAGTGCTGTTTTAAGCGTGCTGCAAGGGGGTAGAGAGGATTATCTTGCAGGATGAGGTTAGACGCACTTCCACCCAAACAGCCCAGCAGGCTTGGTCTTTTGAAGGACACATGTGGTTGTTACGGTTGTTACAGTGGTAACTGTACAGCTGTTAACTGTAACAGTGGGTGTTACAGTCAACAGCCATATATTTCAGAGCTTTGACTCAGTGATTTATCAAACCCCTCTTTGAGTGACAGAGCCAAAGAGTCTGGCAAGAACTGTGAAGAGGTGGATGTTATTTAAGCCCTGGATTCTTATGAAAATACCACCCAAAAAAACAAAATTAAAACATGCCCCCAGGGGAGAAATGTAGAGAAAAAGGTGGCATTATAATGCACATGCAAAAAAAAAAAGCCATCTGGGCAGATAACACTTGTGATGTCACTCGGGCTACTGTACTTACTGTGATAATACTAATATACAGTCAATGTGTACAGCAGAAAACTTTGCAAAACACCAGATGTACGATAATTATTGTATTTGTACGATACTTATCATATTTGTACGATAATTTACCTCCAACAATGATCATTTTGACCCTCTGGTACGATAATTCAACACTGCCCAGAATGCATTTCGGCACTGAAGGAGCAGAGGAAACTTTGTTTAGTTTGGGCTTTATCTATGGCACTTTATGAAGTTTTAATATTTTCAGTAGTCAAACATAACTAGTACTAAAAATAGTTGACCCCCAATATGCAATCAGTTTTTCATGGGCGCGTGCCAGCTGCTCCACAAAAATGAGTCTAGATGCAGCTATGTGCGGGGAAAAAACTAAAGAGAATCCTAATTGCTACATAAAAGTCCCACATATTAATGCAAAGTGGTCTCTAACCTGCACCATGCTCTTTAAGGACTAGGATTTCTGGGACTGGGATACTGATTAGTCCATGTGCTTTAGTATTGTCATATTACATGTAAGATACATTACATAAGATAGGATGCAACTTGCATTGCCTGGCTGTGATGCCTGCTCTTAAATAGCGGTTCCTCTTTCCTACACAGTGAAGCATACTCCATGGTTCAGTTGACATGAACGTATGAATGTGTGTCCAGGCCTGGAGCCCTTCTGTCAGGAGCCTGCTGTGCTGAAGAAGTTCGAGACCATGGCCAGTGGAAAGATCCTATTGGCCGAGATCCTGGAGAGAGGCCAAACGCCGCTGGTCGTCCTCTACGACACGTCGCAGGATGATGATGTCAACATCAACGCTGCTTGCATGAAAGCCCTGCAAGACAAAACGCTAGCCAGCCCCTTACAGGTACGGCAGATAGTGAGGGGCGTAATCTCGGAGCAGATACAGCTTTTCCGACCGCGCGCGCACGCACGCACGCACGCACGCACACACACACACACACACACACACACACAGAGCCTAACCCTCTATCGGGGGCCCTCCTCAGGTGAACAGTGCCTATATGAATGTGACTGTGAGGAGCGTCTGTTCAGATGGGACCCTCTACTGCCAGCCACCCTCCAGAGGTCTTGCCAAGCTCAATGAGATACTGGAGAAGACAGAGGCCTACTTCCACTCACAGGTGAACACCACTCTTGAACACTTGGTTTATTTAGTTTGTGACACAAAAGTGGCACAAATGAATGAATGAATGAAACCCCCCAAAAATCCCCAAGAGTTACTACGCTTAACCCTCGTTAGACGCAGCCGTGTAGCCGTGAAGTTATGAGCATAGAAATCTGAACATATTTCTGCTGGTTTATGTTGATTTTCACATCAGAAGAGATGACAAAGCAATCTGAACCCACATGACCCTCTGTTTGAATGTGTGGGCAGACTGGGCACTTGTCTTTAGAGAAGATTACAATTAGACAACATGGAGGTAAAGGCTTTTCACTCATATTAGAGGCATCAGAGAATGTGTGTGTGTGTGTGTGTGTGTGTGTGTGTGTGTGTGTGTGTGTGCGTGCGCGTGCGCCCGTGGGCGTGAATTCTTGTGTGTATGGATAGGAACCATATTCTCAATCAGTGAACGGAGCATCTTACCACTGCCACATTCACCTGTGTTGTCTCTCTCAAGCGGAGTTGTGGACAGATTGAGATTAGGATGATAATCTGGAGTTAGGACATGGCCAAGACACTTAATCTATTAAATAGGACAGCTGAGCTGATGCTGTTTTGTAGGTGTGCTAGCGTTGTCCTGCAAAGCTAGTATTTACAGTACAGTTCAGTAACCTCTTGCTGCAGTGTTCAGGTTGACACAATGTGGAGTCTGGTGGTGTATTTTACCAAGCCTGTCCAATTTAACAGTATATGCAAATGTATATATGCCAGCTACAGGACGATCTGAATACAGGCTCAGCATGGTGGAAAACAGAAAATATCACAAATATTTGAACTTGTGCAGTTGCTCTTTCTGCTGTTGTAGTTGAGTGTGACCTTGACCTTGGCATCATCAGATTTTACCGTCATATCTCATTGAAAATGAATAGTATCTGATAGTGTATCCATTTTCTCCCCAATTGTACTTGGCCAATTTTCCCCTGCTGCCCCGGTCGCTGCTCCACCCTCTGCTGATCTGGGGTGAGCCGTAGACTAGCACCATGCTTCCTCCGACACATGCACAGTTGCCAGCCGCTTATTTTCACCTGACAGCGGGGAGCTTCACCGGCAGGACGTAGCACGTGGGAGGATCACGCTATTACCACCAGTTCCCTTCCGCCCCGAACAGCCACCCCGATCGACCGGAGGAGGCGCCCGCCCGCAGACACAGCCAATCGTGCTTGTATGGATGCCTGACCAAGGAGGTAACACGGGGGCGCGAACCTGCAACCCTCGTGTTGGTAGGCTGGGAATCTACCGACACTACCCGGACGCCCCGAAAATCCTAATCTTTGATGTTATAGCAGTGTTGCTCCTTGGACAACTGACATTGTGCTTCAGTTTTTACGGCATTGTTATATACAGTAGCAGTGATATTTGACCACCAGGTTCTTGGCTGTTCCAGGTAACGTCGGAGTTCCTGGTGTCCAGTCCGTTCTGTGGGAAGGTTTGTCTGGCTCGTTCCAAAGGCAAATGGTCCCGAGTTGAGGTGAGATGACACTCTTACCTATAGCACCGATTAAGGGAGCATAGTTTAGTTTCTAAACTAAAAACTTTCAAAGGGACATTGTAATCAATGATATTTAGTGACCAGGAGGAATTGAAGCAACATCTATAGGACTTTGCTCTTGTCCAGTGGGTGGGGAGTACAGCCTGGAAAGTCAGTTTTGAAAGCCAGGAATTCAAGCCCCTGGCAAAGTAATTGTTTGAGTTATTGGTATTGAACAACAACCCTATCAAGACAAATATATTATGATAATTTTGTGTTATGGGACAATGAAAATCATACCCATTGCAATTAATTATTAATATTAGACAATTACAGTGAAGAGACGTTGTTTTTTTTACAGGCATGTCGTTTTTACAAGTGCAATATCTTTAAAAAAAAAACTATAGCCAACACCACACAGAGAATACCACAACCGTTAAAATACATTGCAGGCTGATTCATGGGTTTGTGGTACTGTTGTTGTTGTTATTGTTATTGTGCTGTTGTCATCATCCAGGCTTCTGCACCGTTTGAACTGTGAGGTAAAAAAGGTAAGCACTGCCTCTCCCTTTCTGTGTTTCTGTCTGTAGATCACCAACCTGCACGGCAGCAGAGTGCTGGACATCCTCTTCATTGACTTGGGTGTCCAGGCGTCTGTAGAGGTGTTTGAGCTGAGAGAGATCCCACCGCCATTCCTCCGAGATCTTATGGCCATCCCACCACAGGTATGTGTGTGTGTGTGTGTGTGTGTGTGTGTGTGTGTGTGTGTGTGTGTGCGTGCGTGTGCGTGTGCGCGCGTGTAGGGCTGAGCGATAGTATTTTTAGGCTGAATGGCAATACACAATATATCTCTATTTGCTACGAAGTTGTAAGTCAAAGCCACGTGAGATATCACAAGCACTTTTATTCAAACTAGGAATCGCGCGCTCGATTGAGCAATCACAGTTGGGCAATCACAGTTGCTCAAGTGACATCACTGATGACATCACAGTTGCTTGAGTGACATCACAATTGCTTAACACATTGAATGCCAGCCATGTTTTCATTCCTGTAGGTAAGTTGTGCCAGGGGTGTTTTGGACGATTCTGGCTCATTTTAGAACAGCCGAGGATTCTTTTCTGTTAAGAATTCATGAACATCAATCATCTAAAAATAACTAATAGAATGTGTGCTTTCTCTGTCTAAAAGAGTTAGTTTGCAGAGTTAGTAGTTATGTAGATATTAGCCGTTGAGTACAGCATGGTTTCAGCGTCTGGAAATTTATTCAGAGATAAATGGCTTTTTGTGAAACAGTCACTTTAACCATTCATTTTTGGCATCAGTAAGACCGTCAGACATTCTAAACAATAGTTTTGAACAGTAATTTCCTCCATAACAACAGGAAACACCCCTCTCATTCAAACTCCTCCCTCCGTGTGTCTTCTCCTCCTTCCTCCTGGCTCTAGAGCCAGGAGGAAGGAGGAGCGTGTCAGAAGCGCGTTGTGCTGCCTGCCTGCCTGTCTGCCTGTCGGGCAAGACGAGTCTGAATTGGATTACTGTAAAATCGCGTCGCCATTTCCTTGAATGGCTTGCTTCCGCTGTGTGTGTGTGTGTGTGTGTGTGTGTGTGTGTGTGTGTGTGTGTGTGTGTGTGTGTGTGTGTGTTCGCGCGTTGCTGCGCGGCTCTGGGGGGAAGGGATCTCTGTCCGTTCTGTGTGTGTGTGTCCGGGCTAATGACTGTAAAATCGCCAAGCCATGTCCGCGGGAGGCGGCTGCTTTTGTGGCTTTTGGGTCCCGTGGCTGTGACTTCTCTCGGTCTCTGTCGCCACTTAGTGGTCGGTAAAATAGATTACACACATGCTCTTGCTCCAAATAGTTATCTCAGAGATGTAAAAGGGGTTGATTGATGTCCCACTGTCAAAAAAAAAAAATCTTTATGTAAGACGAGTTAGTCCGTCCTTGGCACTTAAGCGCTGGATTATGTAAGACGAGTTAGGTCGTCTATGGCACTTAATGTGTTAAGTGACATCACTGATGACATCACTTCCGTCACAAATCGTGACTGACATCACCACAAACAGAGCCCACAACTGTGCGCCATCGGCTCATACTACATCACAGTTGCTCGAGTGACATCACTGTTGACATCACAACTGCCTGAGTGACATCACTGATGACATCACAATCGTGACTGACACCACCACCACAGACACCACTTTGAACTAATAAGAAGACAAGACTGTGAGCCTTTCCTGACTATTGGTGCTTTCACTAAATATTTACACTATGAGACTAAGTGGGTAAAGGCAAATAGAACAGCCAGAACAGTCTGGTAAGTTCAGAAAATGACATCACTTTACTATAATGCAGTCAGGAAAAGACTACACTTGTGCCATATCATCACCATAATTTCCGAAATCTAAGACAATATAGTCTCGTATCATGATATCGATATAATGTCGCCCAGCCCTAATTGTGCGTGTGTAATATGAGCAAACATGAATCCGTCTGTGAACGTGTGCATGTACTGCACGAAGCTGACATCCCTCTTGTGTTTAGGCTGTGAAGTGTTGTCTAGCAGACCTGGCTGTTAGTTTGGGCTCCTGGACTCCAGATGCTGTCCAGTGGCTTCGGGACAGAGTGCTCAACTCCACCGACTGTAGCATGAAGGTATTCAACCCTCTTTATTCCTTAACCAAGTTTTAGATACATATAACACATGTGGACTTCAACCATACATTTTGACGAGTAGAGCTGCAGCACCGCGTGCTATTGGTCCATGATCAGTGAGCTGTGTGATTACTGGACAGGTGACCTGTCGATCACGCCCCCCAAAGCATAGTCTGCTTTATTATCATCTATTTTCCTCTAAATGGAAGCATAATTTACTAAATGAACATCATGCTCTTCTGGCCATTAGAAAGAATGCAGGTTTTCAGAGCTCTTTTTTAAGTATTGAAATAATGCCATTTCTGCCATTTTTCTTTATGGCCCAATGAAGGAAGGTGACTGGAGCGGGTATAATAATAATAATAATAATAATAATACATTTTATTTATATAGCGCTTTTCAAGACACTCAAAGTCGCTTTACAGATTAAGATTACCGGTAGTAACATTATTACTAGTTTGAAAAGTAATAAAGGCACACTTCAATATTATACAATACATATACATTTGTTGTTATATGTACAGGAATTACCAGCAAGATTAAGATTAGTAACATTATTACTAGTTTGAAAAGTAATAAAGGCACACTTCAATATTATACAATACATATACATTTGTTGTTATATGTACAGGAATTACCAGCAAGATTAAGATTAGTAACATTATTACTAGTTTGAAAAGTAATAAAGGCACACTTCAATATTATACAATACATATACATTTGTTGTTATATGTACAGGAATTACCAGCAAGACAGAGAACAAATCCCAACCCCACAAAGCTGAGAAACATGGCTGCACTTGTTGTTGGTGTTGTCAGGGTAACGTGAGAGTGCTGTCCCATTCCTCTTTATACCATTTTGAGCCCTTGCAGCCTCTCCCACTCAATCACTTACCAGCTGATGTCAATTAAGTCTGTGAGGGCTCAGGGCTCAGTGCTTAGGGGGGACATTGAGATTGGGCCATAGTGTTTCTCACTCCTCCTCCCTCCTTACCTCTTTCTCTCCACACCTGCAACCCCAAATTTAATTTCCCACTGGGGATCAATAAAGTGTTCTGTTCTATTCTATCTCAAAGGTTGCCAAGTTGGACGAAACTAAGCGCTGCATCCACGTCCACCTCTTCACCGACAAGAACTTCCACGACCCGACCCGCAGCCTGAACCATCAGATGGCCCAGTCTGACCTCTTTAAGCAGCACCCAGACATCTTCCTGACAAGCCACAGGTTTCTGCTGCTTTAATATTCTCCTACGCATCAATCACTTTTATTATTAGTACTCTTTTTGGACATTCATATGGTCCTGCATACACATGACCTTGTTGTTGTTTTTACTTGGATTTAATATTTATGTGTTGCCTTACGTTTTATGACCATCGTGCCTATTATCCGTACTTATCCAGATCAAAGGCATTAGTGTCACTCACAGAGTAGCTCAACAGTTGTGAATACTATCATTCCATCGATATATAAACTTAATAATGCAAAGAACTTTAATGGAGCAGTGCCTTTGGTGTTGTTTGCTGCCGTATACACACATATCTATGTGCATTTCTTTGTTCTCAAGAGGACTCAGTAGGTTCAAATCGTCAATTATTTGTTTTCCTGTGTCACTTTGTACGGTGTGTTATTGAGTCAATGTGTGTTCATATTCATTTGATTTCACAGTCCCACCAAGACTTCCACACCCACCTCTTCCTCCAAGACATGCAGCACCGGTGACGCCTCTAATGGGAGTCCAACCTGGACTTCTACCACGACCAAGCCTCATCTCAGGAGGGCTCTTTCAGGGACGGCGGCCAGAGGAGAAGGAAGCACGACCACCAATAGCCCACCACGGACACCCCCATCCCCCTTGTCCTCCCTCCAGCTGCCCCCTCTGCTAGAGCTCCCCCCAGCAGGTAACGATGATAATGGAAATCATCTTACTTAATACAGTGGAAAAACTCCACGGCTGGTAATTATAAGCTGAGGAAGGCTTATGAAAGGAATAGAATATTTCCTTTAAAAAATAAACTCCCGATAAAGCCTAGAAATAACAGCCTTAATGACAGTCTTCTTCCCCTGAAGGTAACAACATCGACATATATGTATCCGTGGCTTGCCATCCAGGCCACTTTGTACTGCAGCCGTGGAGAGACATGTACAAACTGGTGGTGCTGATGGGAGAGATGATTCTCTACTACAATAAGACCGAGGAGAAAGTACTCAACATAGAGAAGAACCAGATATATGCTGCCAAGGTGGAGAACAAGTGAGTAAAATGGCCATTTGATTTCAAACTTGAAATACTTGAGAAAGTCTTAAGCATGGAGGCGGTCAATGGGCTGGGGTTGCAAAATGTATATTTATATAAATATAATATAATATAATTATATCATATAAATGTATATAATTTATATGTATGTATTTATTCATATTTAGTTATATGTTAAAAGCCAAGTCCATCTCACATGTCTTAAAGGCATATCTTGACATTTTGAAATAGTGGATGTACACCAACAGGCAGAATTGCAGAAGAAATGAATTTACATCTTTAAGCTGAAAATGTGTTGTTTCCTGCCTTGTTTGGATCCTTGTATTTCTCCTCCTGTCCCAGCTGGCATCGGGTGTTGGTGAAGGGAGTTCTGACCAATGGCTTGGTGTCTGTCTATGAGTTGGACTATGGGAAACATGAGCTGGTCAGCTGCACCCAGCTCAGACCACTTATCAAGGAGTTCAGACAGCTGCCGTTCCAGGCAATCACTGCTCAGCTGGCTGGTGAGTAGAGAGGAGGCGTCTCCGGGCCTGAAGGCTATAGACGGTTTTCACCAGAGCGCAACCCCACAGCACTTCCTTTTTCTCAGCATTCGGCAAACTGCAGAAATATTCACTCGACATCGTTACTTTTGTTTTCGCTGCTCAGATGTATAGACGGTTTTCACGGAATGGTCAGTCCTGCACTTGAATGTTTTTTTTTCTTTTATGTCCATAGCAAACACTGCAACAGGAAGTGAGCGGGGGTTAAATTTAGAATGTTTTTGTTGTCAAGTTAAAACCGTCTATAGCTGTTGACAGAACCGAGCTGGATGGCTGCCTCTCATTTGGTGTCCAACATCTAGCATGCCCAATCCGCCCCAGACACAGTGGTGTTCGGCCATTGGTCACCGTGGGCCGTCAGTGAGCATCTGTGGCCCTGGTTTTTGCGGTGTGTCGCGCACCGTTGGCACTAGTTGTAGTCGGCTTTTCCGGTCGATTCGGCATGTTGAATCGGCTTCGGGTCGTAGGTGAGAGAAATCACTCTGATTGGCTGGACAGCTTAATAAGCGAATCAGTGCACGCAGAGAGAGGGTGCACTTTCACTAAGCGGCCGCAGACGCCCGCATACGCTCTCTCCTCATTGGAAACAACTGAGAAAAGAAGCATACAGCATGTGGCAGTGAGCTTAAGCTTCATGGCTGACTGGTTCTCCTCTGTCTGCCCCAACAGGAGTGAAGCCGAGGCAGTGGTCGGAGGAAGCCTCCATCGTCTTCAGGAACCACGTGGAGAAGAAGCCTCTGGTGGCCCAGCTGGAGGCCGTGCAGGAAGCAGCGAACCCGTGGGACCGCAAGCTGACCGTCTTCCTGGTCGACACTTCACAGGAAGAGAGGGACATCTGGGTGCATGACATCATGGCCGAGTTCGCTGATGAGCTGACCAATGAGCTGTAGACAGAAGAAGCTGTAATTGCGCGTCAAGTGTTACTGTCCAAGCAGTCGATCTGCCACTCACGAGGATAGTCGAGATAGAAGAGACTGACCGACCGACCACTAAAAGAAGGAAGGAATGGAAGCAAGGAAAGGTTCAAGAAGAATCAAGAACAGAAATGGAGCAGTTGTATAGTGCAATGAGACTGGCAATGAAAGACGGGAGGAGTGGCTGTCTGCTCGCTGGTCGTGTTCTGGACTGTACAACAAAGGATGTTGTGATGCGAGTTTGAGTGACTATGATAGTTGGACGATACACAGACGTGCATGATGTTTTGGTCGAGGCTCAATTACCATCTTTGCGCTGACTAGGCAGCTTGCCACACACACAAAAGCACTTGAATCTATCGTAATGGTTTCACAAAGCTGTGGAAATAATGCAACGTGCATCATTATGACATTCGGTCGGCGACGGAATC
The DNA here is from genome assembly GCF_964638095.1 of Poromitra crassiceps. Classification (NCBI taxonomy): domain Eukaryota; kingdom Metazoa; phylum Chordata; class Actinopteri; order Beryciformes; family Melamphaidae; genus Poromitra; species Poromitra crassiceps. The sequence continues at coordinate 41,476,840 of NC_139628.1, forward strand.
CAAAGCAGCGCCTTACAGTTCCGGGAGTGCATCCGTTTGTAGTGTGTGTCATCCTTTGGGGAAACGGAACCCCCTCCTCAGCCTGACCAATGTGAGTGCCGTGAGCTCCAAACAGCCACAATACATACAATGCATTCTAAGCAAAAGCGCACAAAGTGAGATATTTAACAAAACAAAGTTGTCAGATGCCAGTAAGACTTAAAGAGCATGGTGCAGGTTGGAGACCACATTGCATTCATATGTGGGAGGGGTATCTAGCAATGGGATTTAGAAAAAAAACACACATGGCTGCTGCATCTAGACTCGTCTTTGTAAAGCAGCTGGCCACAGCACAAGCAGCAGAACATCCAGCTATATATATATATATATATAAATATATATATATATATATATATATACAGATCCTTTACAAAAAAATTTAATATCATGGAAATACCATGGATGACTGTGGGCTTCAGTGGATTGTCAAGCAAAGACAATTCAAAAATTTAGTGGAGATTCAGAGGGAGTGGACTGAGGCTGGAGTCAGTCGTCATAACTTGAACTGCTGATTTTCTTCACACTATAATAATTTCTTGAAATACTGTTTTGGGGGTTTTCTGGAGCTGTAGGCCAAAATTATGAAAAATTTAAACAAAGGCTAGAAATTCTTCACTTTGTGTAATGAATCTATAATCTATGAAAGTTTCACTTTTTGAAAGGAATTATGGGTGGGGGGGGGGACTTTTCCATGATATTCAAATTTTTTGGAAAGGATCTGTATATGGGGGGGGGGGGGGGGGGGGTATTTTCATACTAATTATGAGCCCAAAATGTAAATTCATTAAAGAATCCAACATGCACCATGCTCTTTCAAGGCCTATGTTTACAAAACCCTGCATTTTGGAATCTGACAGTCACTAGGTTTACAAAAGCTAGTCCAAACATTCCCTTAAGAGGAGTCGGTGATGTCATGGGAGTCGGACATAAAAAGTAGGGTGACCACTGGGTAGTTTGAGAGAGTGAGATGTGAAGCAGGAGGGATACACACTTCCATCTTTGCTTAAATCCCCTCATGCAGATGAGACTGCCTTTGTTTTGGCCGAGCGTCATTTTGCAAGCGTCAAGCGTTTCGGACTATATTTTTTGTTTATGCGATTGATTCATTTGATCCCATGGATATTTACCTTCCATTTTCCTCAATTTCAAACTGGATGAATGTGATCAATAATCCTTCTCTACCCTCAAACACTGAACCCAGATGTATTTTGTTCAGAATTCTCACTGTGCATGTGTTAAAGCCCAGTCCCTGACTCCTGTGATGGCAATGCCTTATCCATCTCTACTCCACCTCTAAAACAACACTGATGCCAGTTTGGCAACCATTTTCGACACCCCCCCCCCCCCCCCCCCCCCTGCCCACACTCATGTGACCTTTCTGCTTTTTTAGGGGGTCAAGTATCTCTTATTTATTTTTCATTTGTTTCTTGTCTGACAATGAGACTTTAACTTCTGCAGATTATGTATGCTGCATGATATGTTGGAGGATTTGCTGACTTGTCTGCACATATAGTTTGATTATAATAATATATAGGTTAAGTTACCAGTAGTGTTAAGCTTGTAGACTTTCAAATAGGAGACAAGTTGACATTCTGCTCATGGTTGGCACCACTAACAAATGTTGGCCTTGTCAAGCTCGAGTACGATGTGCGATTTTCTTCTGAAATGTGACTTTTTCTTCCTGACACACCTATAACATGGTCTGGATTTGCAAATGCAAATGCTTCTCCAGTTCTAAGGATAGATTGGACAAAGCTCAAAACTGCATCGCCATTAACAGGAGTGACAGGAGTGACATAAGTTTAACTTATATATTGTTTAACTTATTTTCTTAAGATCAGTGGTTCTCAGCCTGGGGGTCGGAGTGATTCGGGGGGGGGGGTTGTCGCAATCCATACACATTTATTTTCATTATTTACATTATTATTATTTGCCTTTTTCCTGTGAAATACTGAATCGTTTTCCGCTTCTTGGGCTCCTCTGGTGATGAAACGATCTGAAAAGGCAAAATCATTCTTTAGTTGAGCTCAACACCATTATGTGCGGCATCGGGTTATTTTAAGGGTCACAAGCCCAAAAGGTTGAGAACCAGTGCTCTGGGTGAGGATCATTACTTTATCATTTCCATTTTGTTGAACAATGACCTGGAGGAGGCAATGAGAAAAATGTTTTAGGATTCAGAATAAACTTAACTTAACAAGTTTGTGTGCTCACTTCATTCGGTGAGATGTGTCAGGGTTGACAAGCTTGTCAGGTTGTGTACTTCAGCCAAAGGTAAGCTTGAAAAACTCAACACAGTTTTTGTTTCTTTATTAAAATATATTTCAATCTTATTTACACACATCACTGCATTTATCTACCAGGGGGGAGGGAAATAACCATCAACACTGTTCACACATTGATTGAAGAGTTAGGCACACATTATGTTGTTGAAGCCTACACCTACACAGACACAAGTTACCAAATGGTGGATATGCATACGTAGTATTGCCAGTCGTTTTCAGGAGCTAGCGAATGGAGAGCATCATCACAAACTCTGAAGAGAACACAAGACAAAACAGAAGACATCAGGTCAATACACCAAGTTTATGACAAAAGAGGTTCGTGAATCTGTCTAGTGTCGAGTGTCGATGTGTGTGCTGCTGCCTCTCACCTTCAAAGTCAATGCTGCCGTCTGCGTTGATGTCCAACTCCTTGAGGATCTCCTCCAGTTCTCCTTTCTTCAGCTTCTCCCCCAGCAGGGTCTTGACTGCCTCCTTCATCTCATCCTGGTTGATCTTCCCATCTCCATCCACGTCGAACTGAGAGAGGGGGAAGAGGTCATAGGCATGAAAATTTTAGGAAAATAGGGTGAAGTCTTTAAGTCAAAGGGTAAATGTCTAAGATTTAGACATTTTACCCTTAGTTTTACACTTAGACTAAGTCAAAGAGCCGTTTCTGGAGAGAATATGAAAGGAAATCTTGCAGAAGGGCTTCCGTCAACTACCATCAATATCATCCATCTAATGCCATTCTAATTAATTGATCAACCCATAGTTCCCTCCAGTGACTGACACTGGTCAGTCACTGGAGGCCTGCCTCCAGGTCATTGGTCAGTCAATAAGCGACTGACCTGTACAAAGGCAGATTGGAGCTCTTTGAGTCCCAACATGTTAGCAGTCTCTCCCATCATCCTGGGTCCCATCAGTTCAATAAAGTCCTCCAGGTCCATTAAGCCGCCCACTGTGGAGAGGAAAGATGATGGGGGCCAGGGAACGGAGGAAAAGAGTGTTCAGTGACATCAACGAAATCCGCATATGAGCTGACAGAGAGGCTGCTATATATATATATATATATATATATATAGATATACTGTAGATATAGATATATAGATATGTATGTATATAAACAGGTTCCATATCAAGAACTCACTCCTCATCTTGACCTGCTGTACTATCTCCAGCAGCTCCATCTCTGTGGGCATGTATCCCATGGTCCTCATGCATTCGGCCACATCCTTGTAGCTCAGGTAGCCGTCTCGGTCGTAGTCAAACTCCTTGAAGGCCTCTGCCAGCTCTGTGAGTAAGGCCAGAAGGTCAGGGGTCAGAGAGGAGGGCAGGCCAGAGAGGAGGACAGGCCAGAGAGGAGATCAGGGCAGAGACGGGTCGGGGCAGAGAGGACAGTTGCAGGAGAGGTTTATCCGGGTAAACTGACTGGTTATTTCAGCGATCAAAACTGCCCTCGGCGCTTTAGGCTTGCTGACATTCATATGAATAGTGAATACATAATGATACTTTGAAATGAGCATTGACCTGTGGCTGTGATACTCACCGTCCAACTCAGCCTGAGCCAATTCTCTGTCCTGCAGAAAGACAACAAAACAATGCTGAGACAAGAGGGACAGACAAGAATGACTTGCAATATGACAGCATTGACCAAATGAATAACTCAACATTTATTTATCACCATGCTTGCCTTGCAATACAGTGCAAAGCAGCCTACAAGAGACGAAACAATGTTCCACACTAGAAAAATATCAATATTTTAAAGTTTAATCAACAAAATGTTTGACAGTCTCTTCCTCTAATGAATTGTGACATAAGCCTCAGGTAATGAGCTATGAATACTGCAGTCACACCAGGCTTAGTCTCTGGGAGGCTAACCACTTACTGCTGGCTTAACACATGCACAGGCACGTACACACACATGCACATGCACACACGCATGCATGCACGTGCACACACACACACACACACACACACACACACACACACACACACACACACACACACACACACAAAATGAGCTGTAAGCAGGAAACCTGAACTACCTGACTTTTGTGACTACCGTATTCTATTCTACCTGAGCTCTCAATGGCTGATGTCAAAGAGCAAAATGTCAAGTTCTATTTACAATGCTTGTAAATGTCCTGTATCGATCACATTTAGAACCCATTTTTGACATTTGAATTTTGCTCTATTGCACATATTTACATAATAACACATTTGGAACAATTTCTAGATATGTTCAAATTAATGTAAGATCGGTTTTAAATTATCAAAGAAGAAGAAAATATTGTAAAACTTTTTTTTTACAAAGACACATTTGTGTTGAAAATAAGTCTGTCCAAACTCGAGAGGAGTCAGAGAATTTGTTTCGAACCAATCACAATTCTAGATTGCTCTGACCCCTATACTGCTGTGCAGTTAGGTCAAAGGTCACAGGATCAGGAACCACAATAGCCAAGATGTACAGTTTTGTCAAGTCTAGACTATTCCAGTTCATTTTTGGCCTTCTACGTTATTTTAGGTATTTCCTCTGCAATAGGCCTACCTGGAAGCCCCAAAGGGTCCCTAGAGGTTTCTATTCCCATCAGCTGTACTGTATACGTACCGCCCCAAAGACGCTGTTGAGCACAGAGTTGTACACCTTGTTCATGCTCTCAGTGTTTTTCTTGGACTTCTTTGACGATTTCCTGGGTGTGTCAGAGACTGAATCTGATGAGGACTCCTTAGCCATGGTGGATTTTGGGGCATCCTCTTTACTGCGAGGTGGGGAAATAAAATGATGAAAGGCACTGTGGAAAACGTGCACAACATGCAACAGCTCAAGGAAGACAAGAAGAATTGGAAACTTCCGGGTCACTCGCTTAGATATGGGCATCCAAACGCCACATAGGGTCTCTGCAAAGATTATCTGCACCTCCCAAGATTGTTACACTGTGCATCACACTCTGAGAAAACACACAAATACAGTGAGAATCATGTAGACGTATGAATCTAATCTTACCCGTCTGCTGACCCGGCAGAAGCAGCAGAGGTGACAGAGTTGGCAGACACTATGGAGGGGCTCCTCTCCCCTGCCTTGGACATCCTATGGGTGAACAGAGGCCACACAGGGTCATGCATATCTAAAGGGAACATTCACTCCAAAACTGAACTTGCATGTGCTAGTTCTAGACAGGGAGATAGATACTGCTTTGGACATGCTAAAGAAATATGCTCAAACATTTCTAGCCAGAAGATATTCTAGTTACGTCCAAGATCTTCAATGTGGCACCAATACTTCGCAGCCATTTGCTTACCTTAACTCCCTCTCCTGGACGGCGAGAAATGAAACCAAGGCAGTGAGCAGCACAGCCCTGCTCGTCCTGTGGAGGATTGTGTTGAAGTGTTGCTTTCTCGCCTGTCCTCTCCCCCTCCCTGTTTTCCTTCCCCTCTTGACCTGCTTCCATCAGAGAGGCTTTAACAGGTAGTCTACTTACCTGGCTGAACGTGCTGCCAGAGATTAGAAAGCAAAACGTGTAGCGGCTATGTGACCAATTTGACTTTAGAGGTCGCCTGCTCATTATATAGGCTACATTTTCTCCACACACACATACACACAAAAAACATGCGTTTCTCTTCCCAGCCCTTTGCAACCTCAAATGATTCATCAACTTCAGTTTCAAATAGAGAAGTGCTTGAGAGAGCACGTTTTATTAGTGGTTTCATGTTGTTCATAGCCTTGCAAAGTATATTCAGGTCCTGTAAGAGCTGTTTGAGTGAAGGTGGCCACTTCGTTCAAAAAAGGAAGGGGGGCAAATGCAGCACTAATAGGAAGGTAAGATGTGTTGGAAATTTTGTGCAAAGGCTTCCTAAGTAAAGATACACATGACGTCCATGGATGTCCTTGTCACATCCATGAGTGAAACATGCACCTGCTGCAGGTTTCCTCTAGATGTCAGTGTGGGACTGAAAATATCTTCCACTGACAAACTGCACATTCACCTTGTCCTCTTAAGCAGTCAGCTGGCCTGAGATCATAGTAATAACAATGCAGGCTTCAAATAAATACCAGGCTGATCCTCACATTACAATGACTGCATGTTTGTATGTTAATGTGCATTGTGTAGGCCTAATCACTGTGTAGGCTAATACAGTATATATATTAGTATGCATGTGTAAACTACAATCAAATATGAAATATATATCAAACTACAGGCTAATGATTAACATATAGTAATATAACTTATGATACTTGATGTGTAATCGATATTTATATTGCATTATCTTTGCTCTTTGGATTCTTTGATTGCAACAAGACTGTTTTTGATTAACAGGCTTTTTGTTTAAATAGAAAACACTTATCTACGTTGTTTTATCTAAAGACCTCAAGCTACATGTATAAGTATCCTAACCTTGCTTGCAGGATGGATAACCTCGCGAGATCAAAATTCTCTCGACGTAGTGAAACGTAATGTGGAGCTAAACCGTCCATCTTAGGTTATAAGTATCATCCCCTTGTACAAATAAAAGCTGTGGGCATTTGAAATTATATTTATGTATTTTCATGTGTCCCCATGCTGTTGTATGGAATTGTTCCCTTTCATGACTCAATATAGTAAAGTAAGTTGGTAATAATAATAAAACACACAGCATACCAGTTTTAAACACAACCAATGGGAGAGGCTGAGGCTTTCTAAATTATTATTGGGACATTTCAACTTTGGGGTACATTGATGCCGTTTAGAGCAGTTCTCAACCTTCTTACACCAAGTACCACCTCAGAAATGACCACCATATGAAGTAGAAGACGGAGGGAGCTGTGTAACCACCAGTGGTACCCATACCACAGCTTGAGAACCACCGGTTTAGCACATCCATTCTCAAACCCTTTCACATCAAGGACTCCTAAATTAACACAAATTAGACCATGCTACAGAAAGTGTATGAAATTTGACCCGAAATAATCCTACATACACATACTTATGGATGGAATTAAGTGAAAACAAATTATTCCCCTTTTTGCTGGGGCCCCGGGAACCCCACTTTGAGAACCACTGGTTTAGAGTGAAGTTAATCATTTTTTTATACCGCTGGTACCACAACTATACAGCATACTTTTATAGCTTTATAATGTATTTTCTGCCATTTGTAAACTGTTCCCTGTATATGACCCTTGCTGCATAAGGACTTTCTACAGCGGTCTGTCAAACAGCCTGCCCTGGAAGGATGACTGAACCGCTGCTCACAAAACACTTTGTCGCTCACCTCACTGATCTTGATTAGAACAACGCCTCTGCATAAATCACCACATGTATTTGGTAGAACATTTTGGCTCACCTGGCAAGGAACTGATTTACCTTCCATGAATAATTATACATTTTCCATAGAAATATGCCACCCTCAATGTTGTTTTGTAAATTGAATCAGATAGTGTTACTAATTACATATAGTATATATCGAGGATGTATTATCACGAAGTGCAGCAGAAGAATTGTAAGTAACTTTAATGTTTGCCAAACAATATATATTGCTCTCAACTACAAATACAGACATGAAACAACTTTACAACAGAAGACATCAATAACAAATCAAACAACTACATTTTGTGTTTTTTCTCTGATTAATTATATACCTGCGAGTGTTACAAATGAACCCATTCTCTTCCCATCAGTGATGGTAATGGAGATTATATATACTGTATATATATATATATGGTATATATATATATATACAGTATATATAATCTCCATGACCATCACTGATGGGAAGAGAATGGGTTCACCATATATTTATATATATATATATATATATAAATTTCATTAATTATATACCTGCGAGTGTTACAAATGAACCCCTTCTCTTCCCATCAGTGATGGTCATGGCTTTATATATATATAAAGCCATGATGAGAAGGAAGAGAATGGGTTCATTTGTAACACTCGCAGGTATATAATTAATGAAATTAATACATATATAGATATATATATATATATCTATATATATATAGATGTGTTTTCTTCTCTTCCTGTTAGTTGGGTATGAGTTTGTTTAATGCTTATCTTTGACTTCTTTGTATTGTCAACTGTTTGAAAAAAAGGTTTTAAAGGAGCAGGAAAAGACTGATGCTTCAAACATTTTGGCTCACCTGCCAAGGAACTATCTAAGAAATATCTTCAAATAACTTTGACTTTTTTGTATTGTCAACTGTTTGCAAAAAAAGGTTTAAAGCAGGAAGACTGATGCCGTTTGCAAAAAAAGTTTTAAAGCAGGAAAAGATTGATGCTTCAAATATTACAGTCTCAGTTTGGCGGGTGGGCCTTATAGGGATACAGTAGAGTAGACCAAATTTGAGTGTTCATTTTGAACACTAGTAGGCATTTATTTCCCCCACCAGTGCTGCCATCTCAGTTCTCATCCATTCTCGATTCCTCTGTGTCACTGCCGTCTTCCTCTCCAGAGGCAGACTCAATGGCAGCATCGTCTGACTCAGAGGACTCCTCCTCCGACTCAGAGGACTCCTCCTCCTCCGACTCAGAGGACTCCTCCTCCTCCTCCGACTCCTCCTCCTCCGACTCAGAGGACTCCTCCTCCTCCTCCTCTTCATTCTCTGTGTTTTGCATCTCTCCGTCCACCTTCTCCAGCTGTTCCTCTCCACCAACATCAGAATGATTATCTGCAACATCTTCACTGTGATCATCCTCATCAGCCATGTCTTCATCCAGGCTATCTAAATCTTCGATTATGGATACGACCAGGGAACGTCTGGAGGCCACGGAACATCGGGAGGTGTTTCCACCGACGCTCTTCGGCGGCTTGAGAGGAGGAGTGCCTCCGGATCGAACCGCTTTCGGTGTGGACGTGGAGGCCATCGGCGGCTTGAGAGGAGGAGTGCCTCCGGATCGAACCGCTTTCGGTGTGGACGTGGAGGCTGTCGCCGCCTGGAGAGATTGCTCGAGTTGCAGCCCGTCGTCATCGTCTTCCTCTTCACTGTCATAAATCACAGCGGCTCTCTTCCTCTTGGTGGGGATTATCGAGTTATCCATTGAGCTGTTCAGTTCAGAGACACGGGAGCCATTCATACTTTGGTCAAGCTGGTCTTTCTCTCTTCTCTCGCGGAGGGATTTGTCCACATTAAAGCTACCCTCCATCTGTAGCTGGGAGAGCAGCTTCATGGATTGCTTTTCAATTTCCTCTTCCATCATCTCGTCATCTGGGAACATGTCGGCGGCGTCGCTGTCCTCCAGCTGTAAATTGAAGCTGCCTTCAAAAGACTGGGGCCGTGAGCTCAGTTTGGAGGATGCGTCTGCATTTGAGCTTGCATTGGACATCTGTAAGACAGCAAGTCTCTTATTCTGCAGTGGAGTGGAGTGTTTTACCTCACCCACAGCGAAGAACGGTTTCTTTGAGCCGCTGGATTTTGGGAGTGACATTCCATTTTGCCGTTGTTCATCTTCATCAGCCGTAATGTATTCCGGACTGGCATCTCCTGGCGCAGCATCGACGTCGGTCATTACCAACGACTCTTCCACCACCTCCTGAACAGAGTCATCTGCTGCTTCAAAGTCACTCGGTTCCTTCTCGAAAGACTGGTGTTTGGGAGAATCCACGTTCGGCTCTGCAAGCGTATCTTGGCGAACTTCTGGAACAGGGTCTTTTGTCAGACTTTCATCTGTTAGATCGATCACCTGGTCATGTATATTTTGTCCGCCATCCTCCTCGCCAGAAGCAGATGGAGACTGGTCCATCTCCACCACAATTAATGACATGTTGGAGCTGTCATGGGGTTCAGGGGAGGGGGGAGTGGGCCTTGGACTTCTCGTTTTCTTCTCATTTGACCGCTCCCTGTTGTGTTGAACCGGTTGTCGGAGCCAGGCTGGCTCTGTGTTTGATGCCATGCCCTCCGCCAGCTGCACCCGCAACTCTGACTCGGCCTTCATCAACGTCTGAGCCTTCTGGACCCTCCCCTCGATGTAGAGGTGTGCTTCCTCGTCCTCTGGGGCCTCGTCAGGGTCGTTGAGGTCGAGACTGAACATTAAGTCGTGATCCGAAATGCCAAACATCTCCATGGTGTGGAGGTAGGCGATGTGTTCGTCCAGCTCAGTATCTGTCCGCCGGTGGCTGGAGTGCATGGATTGGAGTTGTATCTGCGTGGAAGAGGACCGTGTCTCCTGCAGCGTGAAGAGCTCCCTCAGCTCCTGCTTGCTGAAGTAGCGGAATGGATTCTTCTTGTCTCCGGTGGTCTGTCTGATGAGGGAATCTTTAAAAACCTGCCGTCTGTAGATCTTCTCCTCCACCGTTCCACAGGTGATCAGCCTGTAGATGACCACGTTTGCAGTCTGGCCGATGCGGTATGCTCGGTCAACAGCCTGAGCATCTGTCGCCGGGTTCCAGCTGGGGTCGTAGATCACAACTCGGTTTGCTGCCGTCAAGGTGATTCCAACTCCGCCTACCTGGGTGGTCAGGAGGAAGACTGAGTACCGCTTGTCTGTCTGGAAGAGCGAGATGCGTCTCTCTCTCTCAGCAAGCTTCGTTATCGTACCGTCCAGTCTCATGGTTTTGAAGCCTCTGTGACCCAGGACGCGCTCGAGGATGTCAAGAACCTTCCTGTAGTGAGCAAAGATGAGCGTGCGGTGACCTTCCTGTTTGAGCCTCTCGAGAAGCGCGATCAGAAACACGAGTTTTCCGGACTCTGATATTAATGTTTCATCGGAAACGTTGGCGATGTTGTCACCCGCCGACTCGTCATCCTGTTGCTTTTCAGCTGTATTCTCGTCCAGGCCTAAATGAGCTACAGCCGCAGGGGAGAGCAGTCTTGGGTGGTCACATATCTTCTTCAGGACGTTCAGTGCAGTGAGAGGCGACTTGGTGGTCATCAACATGTCCTTGACGTGTTCCAGCGAGAGAAACTGCTGGTATATGTCTTCCTGGATCGGGCTTAGGTATGTCCAGATGATTAGGTCATTCTTCCTCGTCAGTGTTGGCATGACCGCTCCAGCTTCTTCTGGATGATTTGGGACTTGGTCATCCTTGTTGTCTGAGCTTTCTTCTTTCATCTGGGTGCCGTTCATTTTCTTCTTCTGCACCTCAGCTTTTGTCCTGCGGAGGAAGTAGGGGTTTATAATGGCCATCAGGTTCTCAGACATCTTCATCCCAAGAGCCTTCTCCCCAGGAGTGGCGTCCTTCTCCCTGGCACGTGTGATGGGGTTATCATACTCAGTTTTGAACGTTTTCGCGCTGCCGAGGAGTGTGCCTTGCAAAGCAAAGTCAAAGAGAGCCCACATTTCTTTAAGGTTGTTCTGGACTGGAGTGCCTGTTAGAAGCACACGGTTTCTGGCGGGTATGGAGCTGGCACTTTTGGCTGTTTTCGTGGATGGGGTTTTTATCTTGTGTGCTTCATCCAGGATCACGTAGTCCCATTTGAACTCTTTGCCACAGTAGGTTGCCACGAGCTGATAGTTACTTATAAGCATTTGGTACGTGGTGATGAGCACGCCACCCCGCCTCTGAATTCTCTCCAAATTCCTGTTCCGCTCCGCCTTGTTGCTGCCGTGAAACTCCTTAACATTGAAGCCAGGAGTCCACTTGGCGAACTCTTTGGTCCAGGTTGTGATCAGTGATGTTGGCATGACAAGGAGCGCGTTTTTCGCCAGCTCAGCATCGTACATGGCGGAGAGAAAGGAGATGACCTGGATGGTCTTCCCGAGGCCCATGTCGTCTGCTAGGATCCCTCCCTTATGGCCATCTCTGTACAGACTGTACAAGAAGGCCACTCCTTCTCTCTGGTGCTCATACAGCTTGTCATGCAATTCTTTGTAAAGCATTAAGCCGCTGTTGATGACGTTGACAAACTCGTCGCCGTCCTCGCTCTCTGCGTCTTGCTCTGCCAGAATCTCTTCAATTCTCTTTATTCGGCTTTTAAGTTTATCACTTTTGCGAATGCCATAAGCCAACTTGAAGAGTTCCAACGCATTCGGCAAATTTCCTTGTCTGGAAAGCGCTTTAGCCTCCTGAATGTATCTGCAAAAGAAATGAAACAGTGCATTAGTTGTTTATTAATCATACAATGTTGTACTCTAGTACACAGAAAGTTGAATTTGGATGCCACTGGAGCTGCACAGAGCAATAAGCCTGGTTAAAACCATCCTGATCACGTGACCTCATATTCTGTTTCGCGCCTTCATGGATCAGTCTGGACTTCCTGATCACATGACGACTACGTGGTTTGAAAACGTCACGGTATCAAAGCCACTCTATAACGTGCTGGATGAAAGTGGTAACATTTCATAGATAAACAGAAAAAAATGACGCGATTATCGATTCTGGAATAAAAGATCAATTAAAAAAATCGTGACATTAAAAATCGCGATACTTAAGTGATTATCGATTCTGGAATAAAAGATCGATTCAAAAAATCGTGACATTAAAAATCGCGATACTTAAGTGAATCGATTTTTTCTCCCACCCCTACTATCTTGTGTCTTGGCCTAAACTACAACATCAGTGGTAGACAATTGTCTATTGCCTCTAGAACAGTGGTTCCCAACCTTTTTACACCAAGTACCACCTGAGAAAGTAGTTGGCTCTCCAAGTACCACCATGTGACCGACGTTAAAATACGCTCTCCTCTACTACAGCTCTTTTACGATTCCCTCCCGTTTTGATCCACTTTAGCATCCCTCCTCGTCTTTGTTCACCACTTGTGTAACCATGCGGGGCGGGCAGGTAATTGTGCATGCGCAACAGGTATAGTGTCCGTCAGAAACAAATATTTGTTTCTAAATCTCAAGACAACAAAATAACCTCAACTTCAATGATCACAAGTTTATTTTCATTCATAGTATATTATTTTGATAGATAAACATGTTTTACAATTGATTTTAAAGTTGGGTTTATTTCATAATTTAAACATTGGGATTCCAGGGATCAAGTACCACCAGCAGGGGGGGGCGCAAGTACCACCTACCTTGAGAAACACTGCCAATATTAATAATTATTATTATTTCACTTTCACATGTTTGAAAACTACTACTAATGACCACCATGGATTTTGCACAAAAAAAAAAAAAAAAAAAAAAAAAAACTTTTTTTTTTTCACAGAGCCTTCCAAGTACCACCAGCAGGGGGCGCAAGTACCACCTACGGTACGCGTACCATAGGTTGGGAACCACTGCTCTAGAATATTCGAGAGAAATTAAATGAACACTAATTTGTATTTATTTATTTATGTATTTATATTAGGCTATATAAAAAATCCCATTGGTCAAATGTAAACAGTAGTGGCTAAACTGAAAGTATGGGTTGGATTGCTTTTGGGGTTTTCTTCACAAAAGTGGAGGAGGCAGAAGCAGCACTAGCACTGCAGCAGGTGCTCCTGCAGAGCTGGAGGTGGTGTTGAACTTATCAGAATCAGGAACCTTCACATAGGCTACAATTTCAGAGCATAAAGTGAAACATGTAGGCTATGCTTATTGCTTTCACATTTATGTGCTTTATGGGATTATCAGTAGGACTGCACAATACAGTTTAAAGTGGAGATGAAGCAGTTAAATTTTTTGTATTTGCATTTAACCTCAGACAAGCCAAGACAGGACACTGCACTCTTCCAAAAAAATGAAGTTTGCTGTGAAGGTTTTGTACAGACAGAGGCATGTTTTTGTTTTTACGTCTTCATATTATACTTGCAGTTATCTAGGCAATGTTGAATTCTATTAGTGAACAAATAGGTAAGTAACATGTAACACCACGTTAGCATTATATTCACCAAATCTTGCTTCAAACGACCCACATTTTTCGCCGGCACGTGTGTCCGCGTGTGTTGGCCTGGCCTGCATGGTATCTAATGCCCGGGCTGAATTATGGTCCCAGTCCGCCCCTGCACGACAGTAATGGAGTCTCGCAACGCAACGAGCAGTAACAACGTTAGTAACATAAACACAGCCATAAGTGTAGTAGTTATTGCAGAAATAGACTCAATAGCAACAATTAAACAAGAATAAGAGTACTATGCACTAGCAGTTTTTCCGCGGGAAAAACATTTTCGCCATTCTTCCGACCGGATTTGGTGACGCTGATTGGCTGAAGGAGTTTGTCTGTTAAGGCAAGTACTCCCGCCCACGATCAATGTGGGTGGCTGACCAGTGTTTCCCTATGTACAAACTGATTTCACCAAGTTACAGTTGTTCCTGGACCAACATTTCTTCCTAGTATGGGCCGTAAAGGGGGGGGGGGAGGTGTCATTGATTGAATGATGACGTACTCTATTGGTATCGGTATCACTTTAAGCAATGAGATCGAAAATTTTTGAAGCAATAGCCAGCCGTAGTCTGAATCAAATTGAAAGGAGAGACAAGATCAAAGCCCAACAATCAGATGGATGGAAGTACAATAGTCAGCTAATGTTGAAAAATGACATCAGCTTATACTGGATTTAGAGAAGTCAACCTGTATGATTGTTAGGGGTGGGAGTGGGACGATACATCGATCTGCATCCGTTCAATGAGCAATGATCCAATAGCATCGATGCAGTGAAAACATCAATATAAATTGTCATGATGCTACATAAGAAATAATCATTATTTAATTTTGAAATTCCACGGCACGTCTGTGTCACCGTTTCTGCCCAAGTGCACCGCTTTCCACACACAAAGAATGCAAGGGCCATGGCAAGCACGCAAGAAAAGGGAGAGGATATTCGCCCCCGGAATGTCATCATATCAAAATCGTATCATGGCAGATTTTGTGATATCGGTAATAAATATTAGCCTGGTAAACCAGCCCGTCACGTGAACTCACATTTCATTTGGTTCTCCGTGACGGTCTGGCCCCGGCTCCATGGGGAGGGTTTAGCAGAAGCTGCAGAGCAGAAGAGCCAATCAGCGACTCCGCTGTGATTGACAGCGCAAGTTGGCCAAACAGGAACGCCACTAGCACTGCACTAACAAAACAGTAATGGCCGCCTCCTTGCCTGATCGTCTCGAGGAGTCATGTCAGCGTTTGTCTAGTTTAAACAGCCATAAAGTGCAGTTATTGCAGAAATAGACTCAATAACAACAATTAAACAAGTACAGGAGTATCGCCGCAATTGCAGAGTTTCTCGGCGGGAAAATATGTTTTTGCCATTCTCCCGAGTGGATTTGGGTTTGATTGGATCCGACGCTGATTGGCCGAAGGAGTTGTCTGTCAAGGCAACTACGCTCGGCCATGCTCCCGCCCCTGCTAAACCCCCCCATGGCGGCCGGGGCCAGACCGTCACGGAGAACCAAATGAAATGTGAGTTCACGTGACGGGCTGGTTTACCAGGCTAAATAAATATCTCATCATTGTCCAATTAATCGATATAGCGTATCGTGATCAAACTTGTGATTCCCACCTCTAATGATTGTTGGACGTGCAAAATAGCGTCTCTAGAAAGCAGCCCTCTCCCTTTGATTCTGAGGGACTGACACCCAACCTGACGTTTACCAAATTTGTTTGACATCCTGACCTGCAACATGTTCTCATATCAGACACCATTGTAGCTGCTGGAAATATCTGGAGGTGACATCACCTTGTCTACAATTGGCCAGTTATTGACCAAGAAGAAAAACACAACTACTGAATGGAGCCAGGAAGGCACCAATAATTGATTTCAAATCAATGACCCCCAGGGTCATAACAATATCGGCCTGAAAGTAAGATTCAGGCCGATATTGTTATGACCCTGGGGGTCATATATGTGATTTTATTCTCTGTACTTTGATCCTGTGTATTGTGTCTTTTTCATTCCCTCATCTGCATGCCTGATTGACTGCTGATGGGAGCTTGATGCATGTCCGCTTGTATGAATGGTGATGATTTGTGCTGTGTGACTGATTGGCTGTCCTCTAGGCGTATGCAGGCTGGTGATTGGCTGTCCTCTAGGCATATGCAGGCTGGTGATTGGCTATCCTCTAGGCATATGCAGGCTGGTGATTGGCTGTCCTCTAGGCATATGCAGGCTGGTGATTGGCTGTCATCTAGGCATATGCAGGCTGGTGATTGGCTGTCCTCTAGGCCTATGCAGGCTGGTGATTGGCTGTCCTCTAGGCGTATACAGGCTGGTGATTGGCTGTCCTCTAGGCCAGTGATTCCCAACCAGGGGTACGTGTACCCCTAGGGGTACTTGAGCAGCTTGCAGGGGGTACTTTGAATGATTGGGGAATACAATTTACCTCCAAAATGATAAATACATATATATATATTCCAAGTCATTTCATAAGCCCATTGTTAAAATGTGATGTGTGTGCCGCAACTAGTTCTGCTGGCAAGTGTCAACTGCTACACTGTTCTGCTACTGATAATGGCAAAAAAAAAACTAAAAAGCCCAAACAGCGGCAGTTCAGTGAAACATATATTTTGTATAGATTTACTTGTATGTAATCATCAACACGCATGAGTGAGGGGTACTATTGTCATGGAAAAACAGCTCAAGGGGCGAAAATGTGACTCTGCGGCGTCAACTCCTTGTGACGAATGAGGAAATGCCATTTCCTCATTTAACAGTGCTTGTCCCTCATCTAGCAAAGCCTTCTGCAGGCTCACCGGAATGAGTTTTGAAATGGAGGGACAATAAAATGTCCCCCCACCGACATGATTGCAAGTTCTTGGTAAACGACACGATAACGTTTTGGACGTGTACCGCAGCCAACGCGCCGAGTTACGTTCGAGTATGCACAGTCTCACTGTCGCCGCCATTCGGCGACAGGGTGCCAAGTCGAGGTTGCGCAGAACCATGCCGGGCGCTTAAGAGTTGAAAATCAGTCTGATATCAAGCTATTACAATGTTTCAGGGAGAATATTTCCTTTAAAAGGGGAACTAACAAAATGGCAGGTGTGATAGCAGACTCGGATAGGATGGACCTATACCTCTTCCTGGGTGTCAGAATTAGCAGAAGAAAGACTGGTGTTTTCAAACCAACTGCTGCTGCAAAAAACAAAACTATTACAGAGATGTAGACAGTAGAGTAATGTGTTTTTCCCCCTGACAGTTACCTGTGGTAGGTCTCCCTCTCCTCATCCGTATCAATCGTCATGGATCTGTCAAAACAAAAGTCTGGGTCAGTGACATCATCACACCTACAGCCAAGCTCTATCCAACACACAACTACACATAAACCCAGTGAGACCAGCTACCTTAAGCCCAGTGGTTGCAATGAATTATTACATGTTTTAAATTGTCATATTTTTCTTTGTCTCAGTATGCTGTAATAATGCTGTTATTTTGCATAATTATCCTGCAAATACGCTCTTATTTTCATACACTTTTATTCATATATATTTTTTACTTAATGTTGCTCTATTGTTCCTACATATTTCTATTTGTTGTAATCTATTACCATTTATTTATTGTTGCAGTGACCCAAAGGGATCAATACATTTTATCTAATCTTTACAGTCATTTTTGAGTGAAAACTGAGTCAGCTAAATGACTAAATTGACTAATTATCACATATTGATAACTTAGCAGACTAAATTTAAAGAGTAAAAGGACAGTTCCACCCTCAGACAGTCTGACAGTTAGATCTCACCAGTGTGTAAGTTATTTAGTGATGATTCATGAAAAGTTCTAATTTAGCCTCCTTGTTTGGTGAACCCACTTTCTCTCAACCTGAAGCTGATTCTACTGCAGTTACTACATTCCCCAGAAAGTCTTTTAACCACCCACAGAGATCACTGTACCTTTAGCATTTTATGACGTTACTGTATACATGAGGATACTGTAAAGTACAATAACATCAACTTCAATATTCCAAATTGTTGCATAAAATCCACTTTTCTGTCTTTGAAAAACCGAAAATCATTCATCTGGACTGGAGCAACCGAAAGTGTAGGGGCATTAGTGAGTAAACAGTGAGTCGTAGTTCTGGGTTGCTCCAGATGAATGATTTTCGGTTTTTCCAAAGACAGAAAAGTGGATTTTACGCAACAATTTGGAAGAGGCAACTATATGTATTTAAAAGAAGAGGATGTTGGCCATCGGATAGCGTCTTCACTTCACGTTTTTGGCTCAGGTAAGTGTTCATTTTTATACCTAGACGTGAGAGCGGCACGATTGTTTGATGGGAAATGCGTTGATGTTCGCCGGGAGCTAATGCTCAGTATGAGCTAACCCCGCTAGCCGGGCGCTTCTCGCTCATACTGAGCATTAGCTAATGCTCAGCTAAGCTAATGCTCAGTATGAGCGAGAAACGCCCAGTGCGAGAATTGCACCCCCACCATATTTTGGGGCTGTTTTAACTTAAAAACAGGGATGCAAATCTCGGCAGGTACAAACCGCCGAGATGTGCACCCCCTCCATAAAGCCAGGAGAGATCCCCAGGTCTCGAGGTAATCTGTACCCGGATTTTAAGCACCAAAGTCGGCTTCCATGAGCCAGAAGAGAGCCCCAAGCATAGAAGTCACCTCCACGCGGATCTAATGCGTCGGTCTCCGTGAGCCAGGACAGACCCCCTGGCTGCCTTGGAGATCACGTCTACCGACAATTATATCATTTTTAAACAGTTAAGTTTCCGTATAAATCATTACAATATGCTCCCGGAAGGTGGGGATGCAATTCTCGGCGGGGGTTCAAAACTCGGCATGACACCGGCTAGAGGGGTAAAGTATGAGCGAGAAGCGCCCGGCTAGCGGGGTAAAGTTAACTCAAATATCTTGAAATTAGATATCAAGGGACCACGGCTTAAATCGTTTTCCCCTCGGCCAAATGTCTAATTTATGTTAGCGTTATTTAGCCCCCTTGCCCCTTCCCGACACGAGAAGCTAGCAAGACATGGTTGGTAACGTTATGTATGATGTAGCAGGTAAGTTAGCTGACAGGACACCTGTTAGCATCAATGCTACTAACGTTCTACATTATCGTTACTACTCACACTAATACTCACTTTTCCAGTTTATCGGACATTTGTCGGACATCATGGTTGTCCATTGCATTCTGTTCCCGTGCCGCTCAAACTGTATTGATATTTTGAAGACGCAGCCGTTTCCCGTGCCGCTCAAACTGTATTGATATTTTGAAGACGCAGCCGTTTCCTTATGCAAGTTCCCCGCCACATGCATCCAGCGAATCAGACAGCACGCTGCAGTGACGTTTGGGTTACGTTTTGGGGTTGCTGTCGAATCGGTGCAACGGAAAAGTCCACTGGGCGGAGCCAAGGACAACGCGACTCTACCGCGCTTGCTGATGACGTTTACGGTATACCCGGAAGTGGGAGCAGAGCTTCTGATGGATGCTAGAATGGATCGGGCGGAGGAACATGACGAGTGATGATTGGTTGGGTTTAGGCATAAGGACTGATGATTGGTTGGGGTTAAGGTCAGAGGCTGATCCATTCTAGCATCAACGAGAGCTTCTGCTAGGGATGTGGCCAGCTATATTCTTCTACTCACTCTTTTGCCAGGAACAGTCTTGCATAATCCTTTCCTGTCCCATAGACTCAGAGTTTATTCCCACAACCATCCCTTAGGCTACTACAGGACACAACTCAAGTTGATTCCAAAAAACTTTATTCATAAAAAGGAAATATAAAAGGAATTGCAGTTACAGTCTGCCAAAAAAGCAGTAGGCTATACAAAACTACACTACACACATAATTGTAGGTTTTTCTTAATATGTAAATGCAATGAGATATAATTGTGTTCAATGTCAATACAACCTTAGTCAGGTGTGATATTCTTAAATTTCCTGGACATCTTTTCTAATTTTTCATTCTGGAAATTAAAGATTGGTTGAATTTCAGATTAGATGTCTTGCTGTGACTTGGTTGAATTTCAGATTAGATGTCTTGCTGTGACTTGAATGATTCTGCAATTCGTTACATGTTGCTTTTTCGGTGCCGCGTCTATGTGCCGACAGGCCGCAGTGCCGACAGGTCGCAATGCCGATAGCCCACAAGCAGAACCAGCTGAGCGAGGCGGCGTGCAGCGTGTCGGTGGAGCTAACCTCTCCCAGCCCCCACGCCAAACCTAACCTCCCCCCATGCCTACACCTAACCTCCCCCAGACCCTAACGCAAAACCTAACCTCTCCCACCCCCCACGCCTAAACCTAACCTCCCCCAGACCCTAACCCAAAACCTAACCTCTCCCACCCCCCACGCCTAAACCTAAGGTCGGCATTGCGGGTGGTCGGCATAGCGGGTGGACACCGCTTTTTCACATCTATGAGCATTCAAATAAAAACACATGTAGGCCTACTGTATCATAAAAACACATGTAGGCCTACTGTATCGGCGGCTTTAACTTGACAACATAAACATTCTAAAATTGCCCCCAGCTTACTTCCTGTTGCAGTGTTAGCTGACAGGAAATAAGATAGGTTTCAAGCTGTTACCTAGCAACACAATTCCTTGAAAACCATCTCTATTTGACCTAGGGATGTAGCTGAGTGGAAGAGTGGATGCCTTGCTTGTAGTAGGTCCTGTTTGTCATACTGTTTGTCAGTCCATACTGTAACTGGAAGGTCACAGTTTAATATCCAGTAGCAGTTGCTGTGTCCATCCCTGCCGGGGTTTCCTTGAGCAAGGCAGTGAAGCAGCCGTCCCACTGGTGAAATATGCTAAGTATGCATGTCTCATAGGAATAATATGAGCAAACAAAAAATCCTTAGTGCACTGTGTGTACTTTCTTTTAACAGATACTGTATATCAATAACATTGCACTGAAGTTAAGGCAATGGAGGTTTCTTTAGTCTTCCGAGTAAATCTGAGTAATTATTTTGAATAAAGACTTAGTGACGTATCTTCCAGGATGTTTGGCTGGCTGCTGTCTTTTACTTCCTGCCTCCTGTGCTTACATCTCCTGCCTTTTCTCCAGGCTCCATCACCCCCGATCCACCCTCTACCCTCACTCTTGTGTTCAATCCCTTCCGCATCTTTCCGATAAGTCCCCCACCCAACCTCCACGGTCCTCCTCACCTCTCTACCTCCATCTCTGTCTATACCCCCCCCCCCTTCCTCTCTTCCATCTCACACCCAGACCTTTCCCTTCCCGCTGCCCTGATCCGCTCCCTCTCCGCCGGCGCAGCAGCCGGCACCAAGGCCACGGTGCTGGGCGGCGGGCAGGTTCTTGTAGACGGCCCGGCTGTACGGGATGAAGCAGAGGCCCAGCTGGAGGCTCCGGGCCAGGCGGCAGTAGGCGGCCAGCGCCAGCACCAGCAGAGGGGTGACCAGGAGGAAGCCCACCACCAGAAGAGCCACGCAGCCCCCATCAGTCAGCAGGTCCGAGCAGAAGGGGGACGTCCCATGGGGGCGAACCTGGGGAGACGAGAGGGGAGAGAGGCAGCATGATGAGACGATGGCTAGGTGAGGTCAGTCCATCCACATTTTTCATGACTAGCAAGAACTTTTATAATGGATATTGGATACGGATGTACAGATTGGGCAACATTATGCATTACTTTCAGTATTTTCTTGCGATGTATTTTCATAACATCATCCATCATCCATCATCCAATGATTGTGTTAACTGCAGGGAATAACACATGATAAGGATAGCGATGATATGCTCTATGTGGAATGTGTATCTGAGGTGAGGACAGACAGCAGTTGGTAGTCTGAGATACACACATAGACATTATGTACTGAAGCACTGCCCTGCATGTTCCTGACAACAAGACAAGAAACAGGAACACGCTAACAACAGTAGTGAAACATCAGCGTCTCTGTATCCTGTGCATAAAACGGTGTTGACGAGTGACAGGCTATGCCTCTGCAACTTAACTGAAAGGAGCTGAAAGGGTTTAGGTAGAATGGGAGACGAATGGAAAGACACCGGGGCTGAATCATCCTTATCTCCCTCAGAGGTAGGAACAGTACATTGGAGTGGAGGAGGAAGAGGAGGAGGGGAGGTGCAAGGAGCGAAAAGGTTTGCGGGAGTCAGAGAGGAGTATTTATTGTAGGAGAAGACGTAATCATGTGCTGTTGCAAAGTAAAAGAAAATCATGTATCACCCACAAAGTTAAAGACCCCCTGAAGTCATGTTTCAAGACGTGTACAATTCTCTATTTTGAATAATAATTTGTGTCTGATGGTTTGTCCCCACAAAAAAAGGTTACATTATCTTGTTAAAATCCTTAAAATAACTTCCCCTCCTTCTCCTTCATTTAAAACTCCAAAGCAACCAATCAGAGTTATCTAAGGCATAACTATAGCCAATCACAGCATACAACATGGGCTTTCAACACATTCTGACTCATGACAAAGTGATGACAAGGGTTCCTGACGGGACAGGGATTGGCTCTGGGATTCGTGATGTCACGAATCTTGCCTGTTGAAAATGGCCTTTTCAGAAATTGCACATAAGTTTGGAATAGTGTAGAGAATATTGTTTATTTGTGATTAATAATCGGCATCTATAGAGGGATTATAGTGTAGTTAGCAGGGACAAGACAACTATTTGCGTAAATCACACTGAAAGACCAAATTCTTCAAATCAAGAAATGAAGGTGTGGAAAAAGTGTTGAATTTAGAAGCTGAATTAGTGAATTTGTGTGGGAACCCAGAGTTTGGCCAGAAAGGAGAGAGAGAGAGAGAGAGAGAGAGAGAGACACACACACACACACACACACACACACACACACACACACACACACACACACACACACACACACACACACACAGAGAGAGAGATTTATCTACACGGGGAGGGGAAAAAGGCAAGGGAGGGTGAAGGGGGGCAGGGGTAGGAGTTGTAACAGATAAGCCTCGCCCAAGTATGGCCGTGTTTGTTTATACATGGTGAGGCCTCCTCTGTGGCTCCAGATCGGAGCCAACTTTTTGGGAGAAAGCCCTCTTACAGCATGTTCCTCTTTACTCATGCGTATGCTTGCGTTGTGTCTCTTTGGACCACCATTGCACATTGAATTCCCTCTAATGTCTTGTTCATGTGTAGAGCTGAGGCCTGAGGCAGAGCTCGCCGCATCTTCGGCTGCTCGGAGTCCTCACTGAACTTCCCTATAGCTGTGCAACAGTCTCTGACACTGGGGTCAACTGTCGCCAAAAAACTAATTTTAAAGGAATGGAAGTCCTCCTCTTCACCTTCTTTTCAGGTCTGGCTGATGGACATGATCTCTGTTGTACAGATGGAGAGACTCGGGCCCCTGAGAACCAACTCACTTAAGAGGTTCTCTACTACCTGGGACCCGTTTTTGGCTACTTTGATGAGGTCAAGAATGATAAGTGACTTAAGCTAGGGGCGACGGATGGCGGCTGGTATTTCATTTATTTCATCTATTGTAAACATATGGACACTTTGTGCAGCTGGTAGCACGTTTGTTTGTTTTTTTGTTTTGTTTTTTCATTTCTTGTGTCTGAACCTGTTTGTCTTGTATATTGTTCTATATTGTTCTATAAAAAATTGGGGGGCAATTAATTGCCAATTTCTTTTTTATAATAAATTATTTAGACACATTTTTTAAGGGGGAAAAGTAAAAAAAAATCTCCAGCTTCTGAATGTGAATATTTCTTTAGTCTTCCATGACAATAAACGGATTATATTTGTGTTGTGGACTGTTGGTCAGGACAAAATTGAAGACATTTGAGGATGGCATCTTGGGCTTTGGGGGGAGGGTGATCAACATTTTTTACCATTTTTTGTGACATTTTATACACCAAACGACTAATTGATTAGTCGAGAAAGCAACCAACAGATTAATTGATAATTAAGATAATCATTAGTTGCAGCCCTATTCATGGAACAATCTTAATTAGAAGTGGAATCAAAGCACAGCTCTAACTCTCTTTCTCCACTTTTTTCTCATCCCTTCTTTTCTCCGCCTCTCTACATCCTCCCAGGTCCCGGTTAATCCCTCTCTAAGCTGGTGTCACGAGGTCTAATTGGTAGGAGTGAGGGAGAACCGAAAGGATTCTGGTCTCTCTGGTCATTACGAAGGTAGGTCGGTACCTAATACCTATTCAAAGTCTCTGAACCATGGTGACTTATTGGGGGACTCCAGGATACAGTTGACTGATTAGGTCAAGGAGGTTGTTTGTGTGTTGTTTTAATGCGTCCAGCTGCTCTCATCACATTGTGTATGCCCAAGTACCCGTTAATCAGCCAGTTGCAAGCTCTCTTTAAAGTTTTTATCTCTGGACATCAGGCTCCCGAGACTCCTGACCCATCGTCCATTCCACTTCACCCATCTCCTCGACGTCTGAGGGAACCTCAGGCTTATCAGATTATAAAAACTTATCATAGACAGAGCCAAGCTCCGCCCTAAGCCCCAGGCACAACTATTTCAAACACGTGGATGAAAGCTGTGAGATGAGGACCTGCAGCCTGCGGCCTCGCCACGCCCTGCAGCTTGCCTGCTGCGTGGGCTCGCCTGCCCTATTGGCATGCGCAAGCACTTTTGCTCAACTTGGCATCGCTGATGACATCACTCACTGATGACATCCAATTGCTCGAGTTGACATCACTGATGACAACAGCACCATATCACCCTGCACTATCTTCAATGCTATGCTTTAGCCATTCTTTGGTTATAGGTGAATTATGTGTCTGATAATAGATTGGAGATGACACTGAGGAATTTTGTAGGAGGAAATTATACCCCACTGAAGTAAAAAATATCCAGTAGTAACGTATTTCTCCACGGGACTGTTTGCGGTAAAACGTATTTGCTCTTGCTCAATACATTCTCCCACATGACAGATGGGAAGCCTAAACCTGGGACGGCGATAGCAGAAAGCCTAGAGAGATGGATGGTCTTATGGAAGGCCAGAAAGGCCATTTGTTCAAATCCCTGAAGTTAACAAGACTCTCTTCACCACAAGTGGTGCACTGGATGAGTATAAACTAAAGCAGGCCATTACGGAAAAAGAGCATCCGTGCTGGGCTGATTATAAAAGTTCAAAATATGGACACCGTGTACTGTATCTCCAGTCTCACCCCCACCTGCACCCATCCTCCCTCCCCTCTTACTGTGGAGTGGCAGAGGAAACCGAACACCACCATGACAATTGCCGGCGTCAGGATGGTCCCGAACACCAGGCCGGCCAGGCACGCGTTGATGGCGGCGATCACCAGGTTCTGAGCCGTCACCAGCACCGAGCACGCCCAGCAGTCCAGGGACCCGCGCAGCTCCAGGGCGGCCTCGCTGCCCCCGCCCCGGCTCTCGGCCGCAGAGTAGGGAGGAGGCACCACCACGCGCGAGGGCGTCTCCGCCCCGCCGCCCAGGGGCGCGGTGGAGGCCAGCGAGTTGGAGTGCTGGAGGTGGAGGTGCTGGTGGTGGTTGGGGTGGTGGAGATGGTGATGTGGGGGCAGTTCCTCCGACAGGTCCAACGCCTGGTGGTGGGCTCCCTTCTCTAGAGTACCGGTCATACTCATATTGAACTGTGGGCAAAGAAGTGACAGAATTCAGTGTGGCAGCACAGCTTTGCTAACCTCGCGAGGCAGCTGGATACACGCAAGATCACATTGGTTTCGAAACAGCTGTAGTGCTTCGCACCAATCAGCATCCTGAGGCAGCTACAGGCGGGATTTAGGTGTGACGACAGTGAGAAGTGAGCCCGTGATAGACGTGATAGACAGATGGTTCATCCAATCACCTGCAAGGATTTTTCTTTTACGGTTTCCAGAGCGACTCATTCCCAAATGGTTATGTGAAAACAAACCATCTGGGAGCGTCAGGTTACAGCTTTGCTTTGTTTGAAGTTTGAAAGTCAGTCAGTCCCATGTAGCATGTTTGCAGCGTGTATTCCTGCATCGGAGTAGAGTGCCATGGCTTAAGCAAGAGAACGGCCGAGCGAAACTGGATGAGGAGACGAGTCTGGTGCCCTGGCAGAACAATACTTTTGAACATAATCAAGTCTTCAAAGGCCTCGTGGTTCTAGGTCCACTGAGAGGTTGGAGGTCTTATCTATACGAGCAGGAAGCCAGCCTTGTGTGATGATGCCCGTCTACTGGGCGATGATTATCAGAGTGCTGATTGGCCAGAAGGAAAGAGGCCCATAATTACTGCATGTAGATGTGTACCAGAGAGATGAAGGGTAAACTGTATCAAAGCGGGGGTTTTTATACACGTGGGTGTTGCCTGCACGTGTGTTTGTGTCGATGCATGTTCTTGTGCCTGTGTGGTAAATGGAGGTTCTATAGAGGACGGGGGTTCAGCCCCCCATCATGCTTCTCTCTCTCTCTCTCTCTCTCTCTCTCCCTCTATATATATATATATATATATATATATATAAAACAAACATACTGTAACTCTCCCATTCACAAAAAAGTTTTCACACACTTTGTTGCAAATTCTGAGGTGAGCAGCACCACTATGGAAGTTCTCTGCTCTGAGCCAAGCTCCATCATGCTATGACAGCTTTGGAGCGGTACGCAGCTGTGTCAGGCTGCAGGCACAGAATGTCTTGCCTTCCCTCAGAGACAAATGCTGCATCACCTGGCCAGGGGACACCTCTGAACCATAGGGCCAGGTCAGCTGCGGAAACACCCCAGTAAGGATGACGCTATCAACCCGTCAGTCTGCCAGTAAGACAGTCGTTTAGCCAATCCAACAACCAGTCATCCAGCCTCACTGGGCACTTTCGAGACGGTTGTCCTTCTTGTTCTTTTTTGCCGCATTCTCCACTCAGACAGTCCTGCCAGTAAACCTGCCAGTAATCAGCCAGAGAGGAGCACAGAACTACCTTCTCCAACACTATCAATCCATGGTGTGGGTGTAACGAACTATGGTCGGGTATTTATTTGGCGAATAAACATTTCACAGTGAAATGGAGTGGATAAAAGCACTGCACTCTTCTTCATGTCACCATCTTTCTTCACACACACACATGCACGCACGCGCACACACGCGCACACGCACACACACACACACACACACACACACACACACACACGCACACACACACACGCACACACACACACGCACACACACGCACGCACACACACACACACACACACACACACACACCTGAACATGAACTGACAGAGGAAGCCATCCATTATACGGCGCTGTCCTTGGTGCTTAAAGTGTTGTTTATTTTCCACGTCTCCCTCCCATTGTTGTCTTCAGTGTTGTTTCGAGGTGGAAGGTGACACAGGGACGGCTGGCAGGAAAGTGTGCGTGTCTGTGTGTAAAATGACTCATTGTACCCCGTGCTGAAAATACATGTGGCCGCCCCCACCCACTTTACTCACTGTTCTCGTTATTCTTTGAATAGCATTTCTTTGGAATAGCACGTCACGTGATTGTTTGTCCCAAACTTGGGAATTCTGGCTACTGGGTATAGGCTATATTCTGCAGTGCCGTTAAAAGAGAACGTCAGTGGAAAAACAATGCCGATTTATTTTTGTACATGATCTCACACATATCCCGAAAACTGTGAACAGTTTTGCAGGCGTTCATTACTTTAACAGTTATTCAGAGCTGATTTGAGTTAAGTTGTGGGCCAGTCATGTCAATCATGCACAAATGACATCACTGGTCCACAACTTCACTCAAATTAACTCTCAATTAACTGTCAAACTAAATGACCGCCTGCAAAACTGTTGACGGTTTTCGGATATGTGTGAGATCACGTGCAAAATAAATCGGCATTGTTTTTCGGTGAAGTTATCCGTTAATGCAGCTACCATTATGGTGACATGGAGTCGCACAGCCACACCTCCTTCACTGGTTTTAAACTTTTGCTGTCATATATGCTTACCATCAAGTACTGCTGAACACAAGATGTTGCATTAACATGCTTGGATGCCACAGGGAGAACTTCTATTGTTCTATTGCTCTATTGTCTGGAACAAAGCAGCTGCTTCTCAGAGGCTCATTTTATTCATCGCTCCTAGTTTACAATGAACAACCATAAAGAAGAACTTTGAACCGCAATCAGTTAAATGTATGACTACATTTTAGTGGCATGTAGTGGTATATTCAAAGGTGCTGTAAGATAATCTGGAGGAAGGATTGAGTCAACAAGGTTCTTTCCAAAGTAGTCAAATACCAGCACTTTGGGTTGGTGGTCCGGTCCAGAACAACCCAAAGCATCAGTATTTCACTACTTTGGAATGAGAACTGTGTTGACTTATCCTTCTTTGTGGAGTTTTCTCTCCTCCATTGGATAAAGTGGGATGGGATAACAGAAAATGTTCTCTTCTGTTTACCTATTTAACACTTATTTTATTATTATTAGTAGTATTAGTATTACTAATAATAATACAATTTAAACAAAATCACTTATAGCAGCTTTAAATATGATACATGCCTGAGCTTCTACTCACATTGTGGTATGGGGCCCGGTTGACCTCTTGCTGTTGCTCCTCCAGATTGTAACTGCTTCTCCTCACTTTTTTTTCACTTTTTTTTCTCCACAAGACACCAAGGATCCAGTCAGTTTTCCAAGCAGATGTTCTCACCTCACACCTCAACAAGCTCTCCTCAGTCTTTCTCTTTGTTCGATCCTCTTCAGCCCACAGCCCCTCTGTCCTGGCTCCGGCTCGGTCTCCCCCTCCTGTCGGTCGGTGTGTTTTTGAGGGGTTCCTTCCTGCCTTATCTCTCAGTGGTGGTATGCTGGTATGCTGGCCTCCTGCAGCCCCGCTCTAGCTCTCCCACTGCTTCTCCTCTCCACTATCCCGAGTTGTCAGTGGAGCTGATTAAGCTGCTTGTTCCAGGTGCAACAAGTCACTCTGCTCTGGCCAAACTGTCCATGCTCTTCCCTCAGCTGCTGACCACCACTCAAGTCGCAGCAGCTCTGCTCTCTCTCTTTTCTTCCAACCCTCCCTTGCCCACTCCCCCCATTCGCTGTGAGTGTGTAGCGCCGTCGCTCCTTCCCTCCCTTCCTCCCGCGTACTCTCCATCCATCCTCCACCCACTATGCAGAACTATATTGAGATATCACCCCCCTCCTTTTCTCCAGCAACTATGCTCAGTTAGCGCGTGCATTCCACCCCCCATATCCAGGACATAAGACAACACCCCCCCCCCCCCCCCTCCACCTTCCCTCCTCTCTCGGCCCCTGTGTGGCAGTGGGGGCTGGGTGTTGGGGGTCAGAGTGAGGCGGCTGGCCTGATAAGTTGAGGTTCAGGAGGAGGGCAGAGTATGATGGGGGAAGGGAAGAACTTGCTTGGCGTATGTTTATTTAAAGAGCAGGAGAGAAGAGGTGGCATGGTGCTAAACACGTTATTCAAGGCGTCTCAAGGCCTACTTTTGACGTCTTGCTCTTGTTTTTTCACTGTGGTTTGTGTGATGGTCATCCGTAAGCTTTTGAATGTTTTTGGCCGGACCGCACCAGCTGTGATCATCACATCTACAGCCCTATAGATGTGAATGTCGCTGGCTGACTGACTGACTGACTGACTGACTGGCTGACTGACTGACTGACTGACTGACTGACTGACTGACTGAGTGATGAAGACACCATTGGTTGGCCGTGGCACGTGACACAACCATTACACGGTGTGTCCTAAGTCTGTTTCGTGGGCGTAAGGCTGTAAGCGGTGATAGTTGGCATATAATATAATACATGGCATGAAAAGCTAACCGCCGAATGCACACACCACCGTCTCCTCTCCTCTATTCAATGGACTATGGTTGAGGTGATATTGATGTCCTCTTCTCTCCCTCCCTGGCATCACTCTGTATGCATTTGTTTTGAAGAGCAAGGAGAAATGAAAGAGCCGCAAATTGATAGTTTTCCATTGGCCTCCTTCACTCCTGCTACCATCCTCCAGAGTAACTCTCTGGAAATGCTAAATGCTACATGTAGCACCTTTAAATAGTAAGCTCATGGATTGTATAGACATTTCTTCCAGGAAGGTCAGAGGTCAGGGGCCAGCTACAGAGCAGCACCTCTGGAGCGGGAAGGGCCTTGCTCAAGGACACCTCAGCAGGGCTGATGCTGGGTGACGCCCGTCTTGAACCCGGGTCCTCCACTTGAAGGACGCTTTCTCTAAACATCAGGCCACCATGCTGCCCTCAAAACATCCTGTACTTGACAAACCAGAACCGTCATGCTTGATGGATGCTGGTCTGAACTTGAATGTAGAGGAAGAGTGGAAACAACCTATGGTGTAGTGGCTTGTATGCTTTAAATCAAATGTCATGTCAATGGTTTGGAGGCAATTAAATGGTCTCAGAGTAGTGTAAGGTGGAGATGGGTGGTTTGCTCTTCATTTCAGTTGAGCGAAGTCAAGACCCGGGCGTGAACATGAGCCGCAGACAGACTGACAGCAGTTACATAATGTGGAGATGTAAGAGAGGCTGTAAAGAGATGTCAATCTGTCCTGTTTATATATTATGATGAAATTAAAACGCTGAGCGCAACATCAGGACCCAGATAGAAACTGCTGCTGGAAAATATGGGATTAGAAAAGGAGGATGAAGTAAAAAGAATAAAGAGTAAGGAAGGAGGATAATCAGTTAAACGATAAGAAAAGATCATAGCATAAGTTCAGCAATTACTCTTGTCTGATCCTGATTTTCTACCCTCTTTCCTCTGCTTTGAGTCAGCTGGATTTGTTTACTTTTAGTCCGTCTTTGGTCCCCTTGTGGTGCGTGTTTATTTTCTTAGCAGCCTCATGGGTCAAGAAACCATAGAGGGAAAATGCAACCCAATCACCAGAATAAACGGTCGGCACTGTACGTTTTGGCAATCCACGGATATGTACAATCTCAATGTACATTTTAAGCAAAACAGCTGCCTTTTACGTTTCTAAGACATGGCATTTTACGGTTGTGCGATACTAGGGTTTAATATCTTTCCAGGAAATTAGACATTTCAAATCCCGGGAAAAAGAAGCACTCTATTCCGGGAAATTTGTTGTATTTTTTGTATTTTTTTGCTAAATGCATCGATTTGCATTTATTTGTTGTGATTAATTCCAATTTTAGTCAGGTGCTTTGTCAATAATGTTCATGAAATATCATCATACTGTCACACTGTGTCTGTTTGTGTGTCTGTCCTTTCCATATCTCGAGAACCATCGGATCGACTTGGCAGGTGTGTTGGAGGACCTGAGGAAGTGCACTGTTCCCACATGCGGGAATTGGAACCAATCAGATCACGGTGACTTTGCCCCATTATAACCGATTAGAATGGCTTATTATGACATCATTGGATTGAGTTGGACTGTGCTCTACCAATCAGAGCCTGTCTCAGTTGCACTGATGACTCCCCAATCATTTATGACATCATTGGATGAATCAGAATCAGAATCAGAATCAGAAAGACTTTAATGATCCCCGGGGGGAAATTGAGACAGGTTACAGTCCCAATTTCCCCAAATGGTGCTGCAGCCCAGGGCATAAAACGCCTAGCCTGGGTAAACCCATCCCCCACGTGACCTGCTCTCAGACCTGCTCTCAGTCACTAGTGACCTAGTGACTGGGAACAATGAGAGCAGATCACATGGGGGCTGGGTTTACCTAGGCTATAAAAGGCCCAGCTTTCGGTCTTGAGCTTCATACCTTACGGTATGGTAAGGTATAGCGGTAAGCAATGGGGCAAACGGGCACTGCACTACTTGATGCCAATCGGGCAAAATTGACTTGTGGGATCGAGAGAAAAAATGCTGAACTAGTAGCATTCTATGATTGTACAATTTATTAGCAAACTAAGCGGGCAAGTCAGAAAAGGACAAAAGCAACCAAGTATTTATTCACCTTATGTATCATCACCCGCCCACTTGACCCATTGTGTCACAACGTCCTGTTCAAAACGCCAGCTGTTTTACCTGCTCAAACTAGTCTGACTCACCTGGTCAAATCTAGTTTGACTCACATGAGTCAGACTAGGTTTTATGAGAGTCACAGGAAGTGGAAACACAATCAGAACTTCCCATTGTGTTTACACTTCCTGTTAGTCTCTCAAGCCAGTCTCTTCTACATAAGGTGAATAGCATTAACAGAACTGGTGGAGTGACATGAAGAAATTGCAATTCCTCTCTAGATCCCTTGCAGTGTTCGACATTGGCGAAGCCAAAATACTGATTACCGGTATGTCACCGCTGAGAGACTTGTGCACAGTTCACGTTCCCCTAGGGAAACTTATCGTTACAGTTGGAATAGGTAAAACGTAGTCTTTCCTCTCAACGCAAGAGCAGCGTAAACAAACTTCAAAGCTCTGTCCGTCATGATTATACCATGTGGTGAGGAGCACTGTTCCCCCCTCGTCATCACCTGACTCTGGACAGCTAGGCGGACTGAGTGAGGGTCTTCCTGTGGGCTGGAGCAGGATTTCCTCCAGCCCGTCCACTAAAGTTCTGTCCCCAGCTCGCCCGGCCCAGCGGCTCACGTCTTGACCCCGGGGCGGGTCATGGTGACCTGACGAGCTCTGTGCACTGCTTGAAAGACTGCAGGTCTACAATCAGGCCCAGGGGCTGGAGCATAGGCCGGACTCACACAGCTGCGTATTCAGACACATGCTAAGAAGATACCTATTCCATTCAGATCCCCTGTCCATTGATTCCAATGGAGATAACTTTCACCCCGTTTACACCTGACACGTTATTCAGATAAGGAAAAACACATGTTAATGCAAGGTGCGAATGCATCGTGATCGGAATGTGATTGGATCTGCCAGGCTAGCAGTGTGTAAATGTAACCGAATGACTGCGAGTCCCCGTGAATCCCGAGTGGTAGGTAGCGAGTCGGTTGGTTAATCTCACTCCCCAGTATTTAAGGCCCGTTAACCAGCTCCACATAGTGGTTAGCGCATGGGGCTTTGGAAGCGGGAGGTCGGTGGATCGAATCCCACTCCACTCCTGGGCAAGCCTCACTGATGCCATCACTCAAACCGTTGCGATGTCTCTAATGTCTCTGAGTGTGAAGGCCTAAAATATGTGAAATATCGCTGTAGCCCTGGGTTTGACCAGTGGAACAGTGCAGTATCCAACAACAGTACTAGTGAATGTGTGAGTAATCCATGAAGTGTGCCATGGATTTCTGGGAATAAGGCATTTCTCTGTGTATAAGTAAAGGTTAAAATGTGTTATTGGTGTCGAATTATCAGTAAGGAAACTGAGTCTGGCCGGTCTCTCTTCCTCCTCCGCTATCTGTGAAGCTTTGCCGTTTGCTCGACTCGACCTCCTTCCTCAGTTTACCCTGGATGCCGTGTCCGAATGGAAACCTTTCTATCAACTCCGGCCTTATTTTCTCACACGCCTATCTAACAATAGCGCACACGAGTTGAGGGTGTGAATGCGAGAGCAGCGCCAAACAAACGCCGCGGCCAAGCGATATGCCCTGTTATTGTAGGAGGCCGGCGCATTTAAGGGACAACATGCAGAGGTTGATTCTAGCATCCAGTCTCAACTGTTTGGGGGCGCTGAGTAAGCTGCCAGCTTCCTGGTCTAAAGGAGGCGAATGGCAGTTGACTGGCAGTTGAATGGCAGCTAGGTGGTGCAGTGAGAAGGCAAACTGTCCTTGAGCCTGGAGGCAAGGGGGCAAACTACTGTTATTATCGCCCTGCTGAAGTGTCTTTGAGCAAGACACTGCTGCACTGTAGCTGAGCCCTGACCTTTCACCTCTGCTCTGACTGGTGGAGAAGAACCTGGCTGCTACATGGCCTTTTGAATGGGCACTGCAGTGCTAAAGAAAATAAATAAAAGACAACAAATGATTTACCCTTGGGCATCCGGGTAGTATGCATAAACATACATGCAGACGTGTGCATGACATCACTGATGATGTCATAATAGTCTGATTGTACAGTTAGCAACAGACACGTGTGGGCAAGAACAAGGACTGGTGGACGTAGGCTGTTACAGAAGTTGACCGTAAACTGAATACAATCAGACCTCGACAGTGACATCATCAGTAACATCATGAGTGAAATCAATAACCCTCAACAGTGACGTCTATGTGAGTGACAGTGGAATCATCAATGATGACATTATCAACTAGTGGACCTGTGGGGACCCCGCTGGGAGTTAGCCCCCTTCCTGGTCTGGAACATGACATAAATAAAATACAGAGGAGGCTGCTACTCACTTTTGGGTTTATCAAAAAGCGTTTATTATTAATAGTCATAGTAATGTCACACAAATTCACAAAGTGTTTAAGACATGTCTGGCTCAGTTTGGTGTGTGTGTATGCAAGTATGTCTGTGTGAATTCTCTAAACAGTGCAGTTATAAATAAATGACCACAAAGAGAAGGAAAAGGGAAAGGTATATTGCAACAGGAAAATAGAATTCTCGTTTTAAGAAAACAAACAGAAAAAAAAACACAAAAACGGTTGTTCAAAGAGAACATTTAGCACCATCTATCCCGTTATCATATTCAACAGATATAAAATCATTAAAATCTCATCTAAAAAGCCCCCTATGAGCATACAAAGACAGCATTCCGTTAGTCCTCTTCTCTACGTGAGCGGTGTGCCTAGCGACTACAGGAAAGATGGCGTTATATTCAAGATAAAGATGTCATTTTAATATATACCAGAAGAAAAGGGCAGAGTCATGAGAGGCAAGCACCAGAGAAACAGCAGCCCCCCAACCCCACCCCTCCCTCCCGCGGACACACAACCCCCACAATTCGGTTCATACAGAGCAATCGGTCACGATAAAAAAAACAAAAAAAACAAAACCTCTCACACTTGTACAACCCTATCAAAAAAGGGAGAACATTGATATCCAATAAATAGAAGAAACATTTTAAATTAAGAAAAAGAAAAATGTACAATGCAAAAAGAAAAAAAAGTCCAGGAAATACTCAATCTGCATACTGCAACAAAACAATCAGAGGTACAATACACGATAAAACACCAGATGACGATGATCTTTTTTTTTTTTTTTTTTTTTTTTTTTTTTAAGAGATAGATCATACGGAAATGGAAGAAATTAACAAAAAAAAGACCTGATGATGTGCTAGAGGTGTGACAACTGAATCTTAAATCTCGAGAAGAAGAAAAAAAGAATTCGTAGAAACACAAGATTTACAACATACACGATTCGGAAAGACAAAATGAAATCCTCACCCCTCCCGAAAAACAAAACCAATGTCTTTGAAACCCGTATGTTTTGAAGCATTCCAAACAATTTTTTTTAATTCTTAATGCTTTAGAAAAATGTTCATATCTCTATTATTAGTATTTCTCATTTTCTCTCTTTTCTAAATACAAGTGACAAGGCCAATGTGGTATATATCTAGGCTGATCTAGTTTAGAAAAAGAAAAAAGAAAAACAAAAAACAATAAATTATTTAAAAAAAGAAAAGAAAAACAGCACCCCACAAAAATTGCAAACAGCATGTACAAAATTTCAGTATTCAAGACGACAAAAACAAAACATAATAAAATAACTGTCTGGTACTGACAAAAACATGCCATTGAAACCATCAACTACCCTCCATAGTTTGTTCAATGGCAGCACCAACTGCCCCCTGGTTTTCAAGTTCACTGTTGCCAGGGTTTCTGGCCGAGAGCACCATATGAGAGTAAACTGTCGTTTTATTGGCGGCTTTGTTGTTTTTTCTTTTCTTTTCTTGTAAACAGTGATGATGAGTAAACTGGTATTCAGCTGGCTGTTTCGGCAAGTATTAGCAGTAGTAGTAGTAGTAGTAGTAGTAGTAGTAGTAGTAGCAAAAATGATCTTAAATAATGAAGGGAAAGTTGAAAAGTGAAACGGTGTCTTTTGTCCTGGCTAGCAGGAGTTTTGGTTATGGCTGAGGGGACGCAGGAGGGGAGCTCTGTCACCGGGAGCCGGACGGCGTGGCCTGGGGGAGAGAAGACAGACCAGAGGCAACGTTAGACATCAGTGAGAGACCACTCAGACATTTAGCTTGAATTATTTGTTCGGGAATCATTTCCTAGCCTGGTAAAAACTGATAACGTTACTTCACATTCGGTTTCGTTCTACGTATCAGTCTGGACTTCCAGCCACCCACATCGACTTCCTGACAATTGCAATGTAACCAGGCCAATCAGGGACATGAGTTGATTACGTAACGCTAGCAAAGCAGCAATGGCGTATCCCGAAGCAACGAGCGATAACGTTAACGTTAGTAAACACAGCCATAAGTGTAGTTATTGCAGAAACAGACTCGATAACAATTAAACAAGAACAAAGTATGCACCAGCGGACTTCTTCTGCGGAAAAGACGTGTTTGCTGTTCTTCCGAGTGGATTTGGCGACGCCGATTGGCTGAAGGAGTTGTCCGTCGAGACAAGTATTCCCGCCCACTGAAATGGCTGTGGGCGGCTGGAAGTCCAGACTGATAGGTAGAGCGAAACGGAACGTGAGGTCACGTTAACAGGATGCTTTTTACCCGGCTACATTTATACCAGTGGTTTTCAACTGGTGGGTCGGGACCCAAACGTGGGTCGTGGGGTCATTTTGAGTGGGTCGTGGATGTGTGCATGAAAAGGACTGTAGCTGGTTCATTTTCAAAGCCAGAGTGAAGATCCTTGTATTACAGTATATGACACTAATTATATGACACTAAGACCAAAGGCATTCATTGGTACCAATCTTGTCCTGTCAGCTTGTTGGCGGTAAAGGTAAATAGGGCTAAATAATGCTCCAAAGTTAGCTTACATTTTGGCGACGGAAAAATCTGAAATGTGGGTTGCGACTTAATGACTAAGGAAAAATGTGGGTCGTGGGACTAGAGCAGTTGAGAATCACTGATTTAGACCATCATGTGAAACTAAAACTCCATTGAGACCAGGACTAATGAAATACGTTTTAGGCTTTGCAGTTAAATGAATGAAAGGAAATGTTTTATATTTTTACACTGCTGTAAATGCACATTTGCCTAGTGCATATTTTGCACTGTGTTTCTCACTCGGAAAGCAGGAGACAGATTCCCCCTCTCCACCCTCTTTTCAGTTGTGGTGAGACTCAGGTTCCTGAGGACCAACTCGCCTGGGAGATTTTTTAACTATTTGGGACCTGTTTCTGGCCTGCCTTGATGAGGTTAGGGGCGACGGGTGATTCGCCCGGCTGGTCTCTCTCCCTTCTGTTGGATCCGACGCATATATACAAAGTATATATTTTTTAAGCTCTGTATGTAACTTATGTAACTGGTGGCACTGGGTTGTAATTTTGGAGTGTATGTATGTTTTTCTCTTCTTTCTTTCTTTTCTTTTCCTGTATCTGAGTTTGTTTGTTTGTTTTTGTGTGTTCTGAAAAAATGTAATTGCTAAATAAAATAAAAAATAAATAAAAAGCAGGAGACAAATGAATGTGGAGCGGAGCTGCATGTCTGCTCACCAGGTTGAAGCCGTCGTATGTGTTCATGAGCTCCTCCATGCGGTACTGCTCCAGCACCACCACGTTGTTCAGGCTGGGGCTGCGCTGGCGGGCGCAGTCCTCACAGTGGACCACATACGACTTCCTGCTGCTGGTCTCGCTGGTCACAAACAGCAGGTCGAACACCTCCAGCTGGGACAGAGGAGAGGACGAGGACACGTGTCAACAAACAGTCACGGTGCTGTCGCAGAGAGGAATGTCCGAGAGCGGTGGAGACGGCACTTTGACGTTTACCTATTGTATTGTTGGTACAGAAATAGACTGTGCATCATTTACTAGCTTTTAAAGTTGTTTTTCTCAGTAGGACATTTATACCCAAATCATGACCTTTCAAACTTCTTCTTCTGTGGTGTTTTATGGCAGTTGGCATCCTTTATGTTGCATTACCGCCTACTTCTGGATTCATCCATCTACTGTTTCCCTACATCTCTGCTCTACGCTGAAAAACTCGACCTCCCTCCCACGCAGGAGCGGAAGTCTGGACTCCACGGTTTCCCAACATTCTGTCCTTCTCTTTGTACCAGACTCTCCCCCCTCGCCTCTCCAACCTTTCAAACAAACAGCCAAAATCATCTTATATAAGCGAGTGACATCACTGATGATGTCATAGGCATTGTGACATCATCAGTGACAACATTATTGACGAAAATCATCACATATCACATAACGTGTGTGTGTGTGTAACATACATACTGTACATACATACAGCTTCTGGGAATGTGGCTCCGGTTTTGACTGACAATTAAGTAGTTTACACACTCTCAAGGATCTTTCAAGAAATGCCGTTCATTCCTGACACACTAGTAGAGAATCCCCCCCACCCCCCGCCCCAATTACAATGAGCTTTTGAAAATGGTAGAAGGTACGTGTGTGTGTGTGAGAGAGGAAGAGAGAGCAGCCACTCACATCACACTCGTTGCAGTAGTAGGCTGGCTCGTCCTTGACGCGACTCTGGTAGGAGATCTTCTTGCCTATGGCCACCAGCTGATCCCGCAGGATCTGTATGTGCTTGATGGACTGCAGCAGGCAGTGTCTGGCGGGGAGAGATGGGAGAGAGGCCGACATCAACACGAGGAAGCTATCAGAAGGCATCTGATATACATAAGTACACACAGG
The DNA here is from genome assembly GCF_964638095.1 of Poromitra crassiceps. NCBI lineage: Eukaryota > Metazoa > Chordata > Actinopteri > Beryciformes > Melamphaidae > Poromitra > Poromitra crassiceps. The sequence continues at coordinate 41,515,447 of NC_139628.1, forward strand.
TACACACAAGTATAGTGTTGCAGGTCTTTAGTCAGGCCCTGGTAGATGGTTTCTACTGGACCTGTGCCAAAAGTCCTGCAAATGTTCTCCCAACACAATGAGTCCACAGCAGAGATGAGGCCCGTGCCATGGCAGTACAGGATTGGGTTTACAAACGGTTCCTACATGCTGCAAATACATCTTTGTACCTTTGTATCTCAACTGAGGATACTAGTGCAGTGCCTGTCCCCCCCCCCCCCAATTCAAAATCATGCTCCCCTGGAATTATTAGATAGATTTGGTCTATGTATGTACACTGACCTGTATTTTACACTATATAATGGATTGGGCCCTAACCATTGTTTAGAGTAGGGGTGGGGGGAAAAAAATCGATACACCATAGTATCGCGATATTTTTCCTGACGATATTGTATCGATATTTGGACGCCAAGTATCGATATTTAAATATATATTTTTTATGTTTTTTTATTTTTTTTGCAGGCCATGCCATGCCAGGCCACCGGGCATATCTGCCCGAAGCGGCCGATGTTGCAGTCCGCGCCTGCAGTGGCGTATTGAGTCCAGAGAAGCTTAGTAATGTAGCCTACGTGTGGGGCAAAAACAAAACAAAACAAAACAAAAAAACTGCATGTTTTTCTTCCGGTGAGGTCAGGGAAAAGGTAGGAGAAGGAGTTAGACAATATATCGAAATATCGCAATATTCAATATATCGCAATACTATCGTATCGTGACTCAAGTATCGTTTTAGTATCGTATCGTGGGCATCTGGTGATTCCCACCCCTAGTTTAGAGACGTTCTTAAATGGACTGGTGAGGAGCTGCCCACCACTAACGGTGTGATTTGGTTGATCTTGTCATTAGTCCGCCTACTCACTTGACCATCTTGTAGGTGTCTGGGTTGTTGACCTTGACACTGCGGGCCACGTTCCAGGACACGTGGATCATGGGGACAATGGACTTGACCTTCTTCACCTCGTTCCATTCGTATCTCTCTATGGCCAGCTGGTACTGGTAGGCTGCAGAGACACACAGAGACATGTTGGAGATGACAACAAGCACGGTCTTTAATAGATTTTCAGATTCCACTGAGTGTTCTGAGTCTGACACTGCATGTCTGGGAGCATCGAGCCTTTCATTCTAGTTTCTTCCCGCTGGCGTTACCGCTTACCGTCCAGAGGTCCGACGTTCCAGGCGATGTTGTTGCACCAGCCCACGGCCTGGACCCAGTGAACGGTCCCAGCGTTGATCCACACCAGGTCTCCGGGCCGCTGGATGAAGCGGTACACAGGGATGTTGGCCTTGTAGAGGTCTTCCAGCACCGGCCACCAGGACCCTGTCAGGTAGTCCACTCCATGCCTGAGCAGAAAATAAGAGGGAAGAGTGGCGTTAGAGCTGTGGTGTTTGTGTGAAGAAAACAATGGACATAGTAACTTGAATTTGAGGTTTTCGTTAATTGACCCATGCACTCCTTGGTTGCTTATTATGTTGGTGATCTAAGAATTGAAGTTTATTCTACTACAAAATGTCAGCTAAATGCGTACAATGCTAATATAAAAACTAATTGTTTAATGTTTTTTTTTTTTTTTTTCCAAGATCAGCTTGTGCTTTCAGGTCTGACCATCTCCACTCACTTTACACAGAAGTCGTTGATAGCTTGCCAGTGGTTGTCATGGACGGAGAACCACTCGCAGTCCCCGGGGCCGATGTTGATGTTCACCGAGCAGAAGTTATTGTTCTCCTGGTGACCTGTTTTATGCAGAGGACATGAACTTTAGTCATACGCACTATGCATATTAGGGGAGAACGTGATACAATTACTCTTTACATTGACTTTTTACAGGGTTCCCACAACTTCTTAAACATCAAATTCAAGGACTTTTCAAGGACTTTAATTTCCAGGCACATTTCCCTCAAAACAAGGACCCAACACTGCATAGTTTGAGACACGGATCAAGGTTACTTACTGTTACAACACTGAGAATTTCTTACGAGGAAACTAGCAGCTTTACAGAAGCTCACAGACAAATATAAACAATTAAAAAGAGAGAGGCTCGAATGTGTGAACACTTCTCACCGTGGTACACGTAAAATCAAATCAAAAATCAAAAGAACTTACATTTGTATTCTTGGACAAAATATTACAAGCACTATGACATACAGCGTAGTGTCGTTGTCCCTTACCAGGCGTCCGGCTCCCAGGGACCTTCATGTAGAGCTGGACAGTGTTCATGCCCAAGATGGTGTGTCCCACGTGGCTCAGCATGTTGCCACTGGATGCTACACGCATAAACGCAGGCAGCTTCTGCAGCTCCTGGAGCTGGGGCTTCCATCTGAGGAAGAGAGAGGGCAAGTTGGAACTCCACAATCAGGTGTCAGCCATAGTGACGTATGAGGATTAGTTCCCTCTAAGTAGACATAGACAGTTGGCTACTAAGGACCGTTTACGATCATGGTGCAGTGTTCAGACACGGCCACTAGGGAGGGGTCAGTGGAGCTTGTGGAACAACAGTTTGAAGTCCCAAATGATGTTATGTAACAGAGACTGAGCGCCATGTTTTGCTGAGGAGAACACTGTGGTCTTGGAGTGTTGCGTAGAAGCTGCTTACCTCTTGGAATCTGACAGGTCAATGTTGGTGCCAAATTTAATGATCTTCCCCACTGGTTTCTGCTCACCACTGAGGAAAGGAATACATTAGAGCATTACTACAGATGCCAAAACACTGGAAGATGTGTATTTCTCCAAATTCACACCTAACAGAAGAGTGTCCTTACCTGGCGCTCTCCTTTGAGCCGTCCTTGCTGGGCGTGTCAGGACTGTTGGATGGCTTCTTCTCTTTCTCCTTTTCCTTCTCTTTGTCCTTGTCATCATCTCCATCCTCCTCCTCATCACTGCCTTTCTCCTCCTGAAAACACAGGTCACAACCAACATGACAGACTGCAGAAACACAAGACACCCTATCCTTCACTCACTCACTCACTCACTCACTCACTCACTCACTCTGACAGAACAAACTGTGACACAGTAATAGTAATAACAACAACAGTACTTGTAGTACAGTAGTAGTAGTAGTAGTAGTAGCAGTCAATGATGTTTCTATAATCTACACCAGTCTGACTTTGATGCCACTCAGTATACCAATAATATATGACAAAGATTGATCTCAGCCTTATTCCACAAATAAATAGGCGAGTAAACTGAATTTAGGTGCTGGTTTGCGTCCAAATGAGTCATGTGATTGCACCTTCTCTGATAGTGGTGATAATACTGGTGGCAGTGGTATGGAGGTGGTGAGAGTACTCCGGAGCAGAAAGGTGGTAGTAGCAGAACTAAGAGTAGTAGTAGTAGTAGTAGTAGTAGTAGTGGTGGTGGTAATAGGAGTGGTAGTATGTAGCGTCCATTACCTGCAGGCTCTCCTGGAAGCTGGAGGCCTGGTACTGGGCATACTTTGCGATGGTGGTGTGGGAGCGGCTGCTCTCACAGGGCCAGGTCTGACCCGTCCCAGTGGCGTCCCAGTTCTCATCGGCAGGCTGCTGCACCTGAGTCCTCACCTCCACCTGATGCTCCGAGTTGGCGTCCACCAGAGACTTGGTGGAGAACAGGCCCAGGTCTGAGAGAAAGAAGGAGAACCATTTTAGAGATGCACTTTTAAAATTTGATTTGCACAGACTAGCCAAGCTTAGCCATACATCTGACACATGGACTTCCTCATTCCTTTCCCCTCTTTGATTCAGCAGTAGCAATGCCAGCAGAGTGCTTAATGCCATATGATTATTAGGTATGCATAATGTAATGCGAGGAATTCACTGGTCACTGTATCCCGGTGCAAACGTACTGAGTCGTAGTGATCCGGCCAGGCCCCTGATGACGGTAACCGGATTCTTAGGGTCTGTGCAGAACTGCAGCAGCACCGGAGAGAAGGCATCCCTCTTACTCTCCAACTATAAAGCAGACAATTAACGTGTCAACGAATATTCTACATAGTAACACAATCAGTTCATCTCGTTTGGTTTCATGCACAATAAATCGCCCACAAGAGGGCAGCACAGGCACGTCTTGGCATCTATTGTATCCACGGATAGTGACTTACATAAATGCTGGGTGTAGGAGGGTTGAGCTTCTCTCTAGGAATGGGCACGTCTGTGTTAAAGATGGGCTTGACGGAGAAGGCTGGTAGCAGGTAGGACTCTTTGAACTTCCCTTTCACCCTCGCACCCCTAGAACAGAAAGAGAATACGTCAACAGATGCTAACACAAAACACCAATATTCTCTGATTAATACTATTCCTTATCACCTCAGGGTTAGGGTTGTTTGCTTTCCCATGATTTCCCATGAGTTTGATAGGGCATTATTAAAATTTGCTCAATAAATATATTATTATTATCCGATTATATTTTTCTTTGTTCATAGAAATGTAACCAACGTTAATGTGTTGTTGACTGCAGATCCCCAGAGAACTTTTGATAGGTGCCATTCATGAATCTCCCTGAGGTACTTGGAACCCTACATTTTGAACACGTTCTACCAAGTGAAAGATAACTTTAAATGTATTTTCTCGTAAAGTTCATTCATTCTCATTCCATTGCTCCACATTGTACTCACTTGCAGGCCCTGATGATTTCAGCGGCAGTGTTTTTGATGCTGATATCCTCAAGAGGGATCCTCTTCTCTTCCACCTCCGAGGCGATGAACGTCTCCCTGTCCCCGCTCTCGACCTTGATCAGGCGGATCTTCAGCTCCTTGGGTGGCCCGTCCGACAACGCCTTCAGCTTCAGCAGGTCCATGGAACCCAATGAGGAACCGGACGAGTCGGGGTCTTTTTTGCCGGCAGAGGATTTTTCTCCAGAACTCCGAGAGGTCCATTCGGTGTGCTCTGCTTCGCTGGTGGAGTCGGCACTGGATGCTTCTTTGCGTTTCTTTTTTTCTGATTCAGAGCGAGCCCGGTGCTTCTCGCGCACTTCCTTGCTCTGGAGGTCGAGGTCACTGAGGATTCTGCGATCCTTCTTCTCCTTGTGGCTCTTGCCGTCCTTGTGCCGCTTGTGGCCGGAGCCCGAGCTGGAATGGGTAGAAGAAGATGAGGATGAAGAAGAGGAGGTCATCTCTTCCCTCTTTTCTCTGTGCTTCTTCTTCCTCTCTTTTCTCTCTTCATACTTCTTGCTGCTGCTGCTGCTACCGTGGCCATGCTTCCTCTTCTTCTCTTTCTCCCTATCCCTGTCCCTATCCCTGTTTTTGTCCCGCTCTCGGTTGCGTTCCTTCTCTCTCTCGGGCTTGTGTCTGTCCTCCAGCTTGACATGGCTTTTGGGTTTATCAGCGGAGCTCTTGTTGGGCAGTGACTGCCGACTAAGGATGACCTCACAGCTCCTGCCCAGCTCGGCCAGGGAGGACTCCGAAATGGTGGTCAGCTTTTGCTCCTCCTTGACTATCTTAACAGGCTCTACTGAGGGAATAAACTCCTTTTTAATAGAGTTGATCATTTGATCTGGTGCTTCTCTACTGTCCCTCCAGATATCAGCCTCCTCTACTTTCACTTTCTTGTCTTCAAACAAAGGAGTCGGGGAGGACTTTAGAGGTGGGACAGTCGGACTGAATCCTGGATGATTGGTGGACTCTGAGGTGGGGGAATTGCTTTGTTGCTCGTGGCAGATGTCCAGGGAAAGTGAAGAGGAATATTTGACCCCAAGCAGAGCAGAAGGAGGTGGTCTCCCAAAAGGCCCACCTCGGTAAGCATACTTCTGGCTCCCTAGGACTGTCGCCAGAGACTTGAACATGCTGTTAACCCCCGTCTGGTGAAGGTGGGGTCTCTGGGGTGGTGGGGAACAGGAGGGGGTCTCTGACTCATCTTCGTCGTCCTCCTCATCAGCCTCGCTCTTAGCCGGGTCAGGGAGGCCGTAAAGCTTAGCCAGGTCACTGTGGCGGTAATTGGTGTTTGCTGCTCCCATCGCCATGTCCACTGACTGTTTGGGGTTCAGAGGGATATTTGGAGGAGCTTTCAGACACTCCTCATCCTCCTCATTGAGAGAGGACGTCCGGCTGCAAGGGGACGCCAGAGAGCCTTGGCGGCTGAGCACAGGAGGGCTAGCATGGGGATTGGATCCAAACTCCTCCTGGTTTGGCTGATGCTTGGGTGCTGGTATGAGGTCTGGGGCACACAGGTAGCTCTTCACAGGCTGGACGCTAGGGGAGAAGGTGTCAAGGAGACCTCTGGATCCCGTCTTCTCATTGCTATACATCTCCTCTTCCTTTTTGATAGATTCATCCAGCATTGCCATGATATTAGCGAGACCATCGGGGAGCAGTGTGGACTCCGAGGGCTCCTCCTCAAACTGAGCACTGTCCGAGTCCCCGCTGCAGCTGCTGGCACTGCTGCCCAGGCTGCCGAGGCCACCGCTGGGCATCCGCTTGTGGAGGAGGCTCCCGCTGGAGCTGGAGGTGGTTGATGACGGGGGTGCAGGTGGCAGGCTGTCTCTGGGAAAAGCCTGATACAGTTTGGGGGGCTCTCTGAGTGCCGGGGCGGGGAGAGAGCGGAGACCTCCAGTGGTTTGCTGCTGGCTGCTGCTGTCTCTCTCCCTGGCAGAGTCTTTGGATTGGCTGGGTGCAGCTTGCATCGTGGAGGGCTTGTGGGCCTGGTTGTGGTACGCCAGCTGGTTCATCCCTGAGGTATTGTGTGTAGGTGAGGGACTGAGTGTCATGCCGCCATTGTTGCTCCACATCTCCCTCTGCCTCTGTTTTTCTCTGGCATATTCGGTCTGAGGGGTGAGTGGGGGTGGTCGCAGAGGGGCAGCGGCGTTGGGGGCCTGACCCGGAGGGCAGGGGAGTACACCGCCACGGCTTAGCCAGGGGTAGGGGGGTGAGGCGCGAGTATTGGGGGGAGGTGGGGCAGAAGGGGGTGTGGTGGCAGAGGAGAGGCGAGGAGGTGGGGGTGGTGGGGAGGAGTTGCCGGAGAGGAGTCTCTCCAGATTTTCAATCGCAGTCTGCTCTTTGCCTTTAGCACTGCGCAGTTCCTCCTCCCTCTTCCGCTCCATCCTCCGCTCCTTCTCCTCCTCTTTTCTCTCCAACTCTCTTTGCCTTTTCTTTTCTTCCCTCTGTCTCTCCCATTCTCTCCTCCTCCTCTCCTCCTCCTCTTGTCTCTCCCATTCTCTCTTCTTCCTCTCTTCCTCTTGCCTCTCAAGTTCTCTCCTCCTCCTCTCCTCCTCTTGTCTCTCCCAGTCTCTCATCTTCCTCTCCTCTTCTTGCCTCTCAAGTTCTCTCCTCCTCCTCTCCTCCTCTTGTCTCTCCAATTCTCTCCTCTTCCTCTCCTCCTCTTTCTTCTCAAACTCTTTCCTCTTCCTCTCCTCCTCTTGCTTCTTCTCCCATTCTCTCCTTCTCCGCCTCTCCTCTTCTCTAACTTTTCTCTCTTCCTCCTCTCGCTCCCTCTTCCTCCTTTCCTCGGCCCGCATGTGTCCCTCCAGCTCGGCGTCCAGCTTATCTAGAGCCTCTTCAATGGACTGGGGGGCGGAGGCTGGGGGACGAAGGTGGGGTTGAGCGGAGGCCTGGGTGGAGGCAGAGCCTGTCTGTTGACCCAGTCTGGAAGAGGGGACTGGATTGGACGGCCTGGGGGCAGAGTTGACACTGGTACGAGGTGCTGTTGGAGCCATCGGGCAATATACACTAGCAGAGCTCGGAAGAGGGTTTGAAACTCTGCTCGTAATCACACTCTCCCCTGCCCTCTGGTGGCCTGAGGAGAACAAGGAAGAGGATGAGGAAAGCGCGGGGGTACGTTCCATCTCAGTCCGACCATAGTACATCATCTTCCCCTGCATGGGTTGGGACCGGCATTTCGCGGGTCCCTGCTGTTGTGGTCGGGGCGGTGCCCGCTGGTGCGGGTGGGTGGTAGTGCCGAGTTGGGCTCCCTGATAGCTTGGCTGCAGCAGGGCATCCAGCGGAGAGGTGGGCATGGTGACGGCGCTGGAGGTCTGGGGCCCTGGCTCTCTTCCTCTCTGCCAGGTGTCACTCCTGACAATGACGTTTTTCACAGGGCAACCAGCAGGGGGCGATGTGGTCAAAGTGGACACTCCACTAATACTGCTGCTATTGGCATAGCAGCTGAGGACATGGGAGGCAGGGGGATTGGGGGTGATGACAGGGGTTCGGGTGGGGGGCAGAGGGGGGCTGACGTGGTGGGGATGCTGGGAGGAAACTGGAGCCTGACTCTCCATAACCTGATTCTGGCTCTTTTGGCCCTGAGGTAGCAGTCCCGGAGGCCTGCAGAGGCCCGACTCCTGGAAAAAAAGACAGAGATATTAATGTAATGACTCAATAAAACAAAATCACTGTCTAGACAACTGCAGATCATCTGAAGTGACAGAAAAGTTGGATTAATAGTTAAAAAGCGAGCAATTCTATCCCTGTTTATTTGGGAATAATCTGCTACAATGAGAGTGATTATCACGCATATTTTCAGAAGAAGATGGTAATGTAAACGGACTACAGGTGATGTAATGGATGAGTGACTTGTACTCACCAGGGAATGACCGCTGGGCCTGCTCTGATATCTCCAGGCCTCGTGGGGCCCACTTTGCTGTTGCTGAGGTACTGAGGTGCTGCTGGCAGGAGGGGGGGGTGGAGGAGGAGGGGGACCCTGGTGCCCCAGCCCTGGATGAGGCTGGAAGTGGCTGTAAGGCACACTGCTGCTGCTGGTAGCAGGAGGGTTTGCTGGTGAAGATTGGGTGTGTAAATGTTGGTCTCTATCCCCCCTGGTCAGGGTAGATGGCGTATGAGAGAGGGCTTGGCTGCCACATCGGCCCCCAATGAGAGGGCCTCTCTGAGGGCCACGAGGCTCCATGGCCTGGCCCCCAATGAGAGGGCCTCTCTGAAGGCCGCGAGGCTCCATGGCCTGGCCCCCAATGAGAGGGCCTCTCTGAGGGCCACGAGGCTCCATGGCCTGGCCCCCAATGAGAGGGCCTCTCTGAGGGCCACGAGGCTCCATGGCCTGGCCCCCAATGAGAGGGCCTCTCTGAGGGCCGCGAGGCTCCATGGCCTGGCCCCCAATGAGAGGGCCTCTCTGAGGGCCATGAGGCTCCATGGCCTGGCCCCCAATGAGAGGGCCTCTCTGAAGGCCGCGAGGCTCCATGGCCTGGCCCCCAATGAGAGGGCCTCTCTGAGGGCCATGAGGCTCCATGGCCTGGCCCCCAATGAGAGGGCCTCTCTGAAGGCCGCGAGGCTCCATGGCCTGGCCCCCAATGAGAGGGCCTCTCTGAGGGCCATGAGGCTCCATGGCCTGGCCCCCAATGAGAGGGCCTCTCTGAGGGCCATGAGGCTCCATGGCCTGGCCCCCAATGAGAGGGCCTCTCTGAGGGCCGCGAGGCTCCATGGCCTGGCCCCCAATGAGAGGGCCTCTCTGAGGGCCTCGAGGCTCCATGGCCTGGCCCCCAATAAGAGGGCCTCTCTGAGGGCCATGAGGCTCCATGGCCTGCCGGGGAAGAGTCAGAGCTTGTTTTTTGGAGCTGGGGTGGGAGCACGAGGAGTGAGGAGCCTGCTGGTTTACAGCCTGAGGTTGGAACGCAGGCTTCTGGGGTTGGGGGGCACCACATCCCTGGTTGCTGCTTCCAGCAGAGGAGGTTGACAGGGTGGAGGAGATAGGAGAGGACTTGTGGATGTAGCCGCCCATGCCTTGTTTGATGGTTTCCTGTTAGAAAATATAAATAATTCAATAGAATCAATACATCTTCGTCACACCACTCAAATTATGGTTTTCCCATTGACTTCACTCAAATGTAAAATATCAACCCCCTGGCTTCCCAGTACACCTATGTCCAATGTAGAGTGATCTTCTTACTGTTCGGACCTGGAACTCCTGCGATGGCGCCTTCTTGCGTTCAGTGGTGTGGGGCTGCCAGGGAGGGTTGGCCTTGTGTAGGGGGTTCCAGAAGGCCGGTTTTGGAGGGGGGTAGTGGCCTGAGGGCAAAGCCTGGGCCGGCACAGAGAAATGCTGCAGCCCTGGATGGGACACCTGCAGGAGGCGGCAGAGGGTGGGGGTGGGGTGGGGTGTATCACAACAGTTATCACCGGAAGATCTGACATCTAGCTAACAGGTCTGAGATACGACCACAGACAAACAAAATCTTACAAAGTCATTTGTAATTGAGGTTTTGAATTGCCAGTACCCTAATCTGAACTTTGAATGACGCCTCTGAAATTCACCACACAAAGATGTTTCTGGCCCCTACCTGATCCGAGCTCTTCTTCCTCTTGCTGGGGCTGGGACAGTCCTCGGCGCCTGGGCGGGAGGACGGGTGGAGGGATGGCGCAGGGGTGTGCTGGATGACCGAGTGCTCTCCCAACGAAGGGGCCGGCCTCTTCAGCTGACCCCCTAGCATCTTCCCTGGGTAGCCCCTCTGGTGCTAACGGGGGAAGTTAGGAGAATCAGCGGTGTGGCAGATGGAGGGAAAGTCAACAACAGAGACCGATAACATTCATGGCTGGCCTCTCGTCTCACCAACCGTGGAACAAATGAGCGAGCCGCCGAGTCAGAATAGGGATCGGTTGTGTTTGTATGGATGATGAAATGTGATTGCAGCCAATTAAGGAGCTCCTACCTGCTGCACCTGAGCCCACACGTCATCTCCCAGCGGACCCCGGGGGATGTGCTGCTCCTGGGGACCCCCAAACTGAAGCAGACAGGAAAGAGGACAGCGTGAGCGACGGGGGGGAACATTCGCCGCCTTTTGTTCTTTCACAAAGCCATCTATTTTGCTTGGCTCTGCAAACCCTCCTTCTGAGCCTCTCTGGAGACAATACCGGCTGCTGGTCTCTCTTACCTTCAGCAGTTGGTTGGGCCTGCCGGGGGCAAGGTGGGCATTGGGTGGAGGTCCGCCGCTGCCAGCATAACCTCCGTTATGGAGACGGAGTGTGTGTTGGTTAGGCAGGGGCATGGCCAGATGTCCTTGAGGAGGCAGAGGGTGGGATTCGTACAGCTGGCCTAGCTGCTCCCACGCTCGGTGGGGAGGTGGAGGATGAAGATGATGATGAGGAGGCCTCTGCTGCTCCCTCTGCAGGACCTCCCCCAGGCCTAACATGGCCTGGGGAAGGTCCAACTTCTCGCCTCCTCGCACTTGCATGGGCCTGGACAGCCAAAGAAAGAAGAAAGGGTAAAAAAAAAAAAAAGTAAAATTAGCCCATGACAAAATTCTAAATCGGACAACAACCTTACTTTCGTTTTTTTTTGTAAACAAATCGCATTTTGTTCTTTTACTGATATATTTACACAAATCTTTCAGACTCACCCGTTATTGAAGAATTTACTGGGATGGTTCAGTCCACCCATAGGACCAGGAGGAGGTCCTATGGGTGGACCTCCTATATGGGGGAGGAGCTGGTGTTGGTTTATTCCAGGCGAACACCTGGTGAAGGTACAGAGGGAGAACACACACCGCACACCGTCAGACGACAATTCTTCACATGGGCACACTTTCTTATCCAAACACAAAAGATTATACCGCATAGTTTTCACACCCAGGTTGTTGAATGAATTTCAACTTTCAGTTAAAACTCTAGATGTGAAAAGAAAAAGGTTTTCAGTCATAATCACAGGTTAAACCTGATGGATCAAAGTGAACAAAGGGAGATGTAAGCGTGGGGTGTGGAGAGACATTCACACTCGGTGGATCACAATACCAAATGCATGCATGTTTTTTGTTTGTGTGCGTTGTCATGGAGACAGACCTGGCAGGTGGCGGCCAGGCGCGGCCACCCACGGGAGCCCATGGTCCCCGGTTGAGTCCGTCCAGAGGGAAGGAGTCCCGCGTGCCACGCCCGCCAAACTGCTCTACCGCGTGATGCATCCAGCCTGGGGAGTTAAGGGAGGAAAGCAACATTCACCCATGAGGAAAGTAGACTTTTCCATATGGCTTCATACACATTTCATACAGAATTTTTTTCTGTGGCACATTTGATAAAGACAGAACACCTGTTTAAATTGCCTTCTGGGTATTCCAAGAAGTAATCTGAGAGGAGTATCTAAGAAGTATCTGCATGCATTATTTTGAATGTACTATTATGGAATACAATAAAAAAAAAACTAAAATATTCTGTTGCTACCCAGTCCTGCACATATTCACAACCCTGAGATTGGAAGCCGTAGCATTAATGTGAATGAGAGCGCTCTTACTCACCGGATTAGCGGAGTCTGTGAAGCCCTCCACCGCAGCACAGAGAAGGCCTCACTCTAACACTGAACACCTGTCTGTACAGTCTGACGCCTCTCTCCTCAGCACCAAGGAATCAAATAGCCTGTCGGCTGGTGAGGGAGAGAGAGGGAGGGGGAGAGAGAGAGAGAGAGAGAGAGAGAGAGAGGGAGAGAAAAAGTAGAGTCACTATGAGAAGGACAGAGAACAATCCAGACAGAAAGAGACATAGAAAAGTCAATACATGCCAGTGGGCCCTCTATTTTATAGGCGAGTTGGTGTGTGTGTGTGTGTGTGTGTGTGTGTGTGTGTGTGTGTGTGTGTGTGTGTGTGGTGGAGAGGACATAAGCAGAATAAGGGCAGGGGAGAGCTAGGCAGAGTCCAGGATTGGGACTGCAGAGACTAACTGACCCGCCAATGAAACCCGCTTGCTTTATTTAGGTCCAATTCTGATGCTGCACCTTTCCTCAGCTCAGCCTCTGTTCTAGTTCCCCCCCCCCCGCGCGGGCAACGTTGCCTGAACTCAAGAAAATGCACTTGAAATCTGAACATAGCACGGGTGCCTTTGTCTCCGGCTGGCTGCTGTGCGTTGGGGAGCCTGTAGAGGGCGCCCGTAAACCAGCCCGGTGTGGAATAGCATTATTACCCAGGCGCAGATGGCTCAGTGGGTAGCTCACCTATAGGAGGACAGACCTGACATTACTGTAATCCTTACCATGGGCCTCCTGATAACAAGAGACACAGGGGAAGACTCAGAGAGAGAGAGAGGCCTTGGTCACCTGCCAAATGTGTGTGAGTGTGTGTGTGTGTGTGTGTGTGTGTGCGCGCGCGCGCGCGTGTGTGTGTGTGTGTGCGTGTGTGTGTGTGTGTGCGTGTGTTTTGCAAGCACTGCCAAGTGTGCAAGCTGTATGATCACGTTAGGCCTGTGCTGGTTTTGTGCACGTGTGCGCAGACAGCGTGTGCTCCTAAAGTGTGTGTGTGTGTGCTCCTAAAGTGGGTGTGTGTGTGTGTGCTCCTAAAGTGTATGTGTGTGCACTCCTAAATGTATGTGAGTGCTCGTGTGTTCCTAAAGTATATGTGTGTGCTCGTGCACTCCTAAAGTGTATGTGTGTGTTTGTGTGTTCCTAAAGTGTACTGTATGTGTGTGCTCGTGCACTCCTAAAGTGTATGTGCGTGCTCGTGCACTCCTAAAGTATATGTGTGTGCTCGTGCACTCCTAAAGTATATGTATGTGCTCGTGCACTCCTAAAGTGTATGTGTGTGCTCGTGCACTCCTAAAGTGTATGTGCGTGTTTGTGTGTTCCTAAAGTATATGTATGTGCTCGTGCACTCCTAAAGTGTATGTGTGTGTTTGTGTGTTCCTAAAGTATATGTGTGTGCTCGTGCACTCCTAAAGTGTATGTGCGTGCTCGTGCACTCCTAAAGTATATGTGTGTGCTCGTGCACTCCTAAAGTGTATGTGCGTGCTCGTGCACTCCTAAAGTATATGTGTGTGCTCGTGCACTCCTAAAGTATATGTATGTGCTCGTGCACTCCTAAAGTGAATGTGTGTGCTCGTGCACTCCTAAAGTATATGTGTGTGCTCGTGCACTCCTAAAGTGTATGTGCGTGCTCGTGTGTTCCTAAAGTGTATGTGTATGCTCCTAAAGTGTATGTGTGTGCTCGTGCACTCCTAAAGTGTATGTGCGTGCTCGTGTGTTCCTAAAGTGTAGGTGTGTGCTCATGCACTCCTAAAGTGTAGGTGTGTGCTTGTGCGCTCCTAAAGTGTAGGTGTGTGCTCGTGCGCCCCTAAAGTGTAGGTGTGTGCTTGTGTGTTCCTAAAGTGTATGTGTGTGCTTGTGCGCTCCTAAAGTGTATGTGTGTGCTCATGTGTTCCTAAAGTGTATATGTGTGCTCGTGCTTCCTAAAGTGTAGGTGTGTGCTCGTGCGCTCCTAAAGTGTAGGTGTGTGCTCGTGTGCTCCTAAAGTGTAGGTGTGTGCTCGTGCGCTCCTAAAGTGTAGGTGTGTGCTCGTGCGCTCCTAAAGTGTAGGTGTGTGCTCGTGTGCTCCTAAAGTGTAGGTGTGTGCTCGTGTGCTCCTAAAGTGTAGGTGTGTGCTTGTGTGCTCCTAAAGTGTAGGTGTGTGCTCGTGCGCTCCTAAAGTGTAGGTGTGTGCTCGTGCGCTCCTAAAGTGTAGGTGTGTGCTCGTGTGCTCCTAAAGTGTAGGTGTGTGCTCGTGTGCTCCTAAAGTGTAGGTGTGTGCTCGTGCGCTCCTAAAGTGTAGGTGTGTGCTCGTGTGCTCCTAAAGTGTAGGTGTGTGCTTGTGTGCTCCTAAAGTGTAGGTGTGTGCTCGTGTGCTCCTAAAGTGTAGGTGTGTGCTCGTGCGCTCCTAAAGTGTAGGTGTGTGCTCGTGTGCTCCTAAAGTGTAGGTGTGTGCTCGTGCGCTCCTAAAGTGTAGGTGTGTGCTCGTGCGCTCCTAAAGTGTAGGTGTGTGCTCGTGTGCTCCTAAAGTGTAGGTGTGTGCTCGTGTGCTCCTAAAGTGTAGGTGTGTGCTCGTGTGCTCCTAAAGTGTAGGTGTGTGCTCGTGCGCTCCTAAAGTGTAGGTGTGTGCTCGTGCGCTCCTAAAGTGTAGGTGTGTGCTCGTGTGCTCCTAAAGTGTAGGTGTGTGCTCGTGTGCTCCTAAAGTGTAGGTGTGTGCTCGTGCGCTCCTAAAGTGCACATGTGTGCTCGCGCGCTCCTAAGTGTGCTCCTAAAGTGTATGTTTGTGCTCGTGCTCTCCTAAAGTGTATGTGTGCTCCTAAAGTGTATGTGTGCTCGCGCGCTCCTAAAGTGCACGTGTGTGCTCGCGCGCTCCTAAAGTGCACGTGTGTGTGCTCGCGCGCTCCTAAAGTGCACGTGTGTGCTCGTGTGCTCCTAAAGTGCACGTGTGTGCTCGTGCGCTCCTAAAGTGCACGTGTGTGCTCTATATGTGTGCTTGCGCGTGCTCGGTGGATACACTAAGGTTTAATCTCATTACGGCAGGCGTGATGGAGATGGAGAGGGAGAGGGAGAGGGAGAGGGGGGCGGCAGCGACAGACGGTCTGAACAGGGTGGAGGGATAGATTATGAAGGAGAAAAGATGGGGATGCAGGGAGCGATGGAGGGAGGTGGAGTGCGGAGCGGAGAGCAGGAACGCTGCCATGGAAAACGCCCACACACCTTCCCACACATTCACCCACACACACAGCCACACACACACATTCACCCACACACACAGCCACACACACACACACACACACATTCACCCACACACACACACAGCCGGGGAGACGCACACAAAGGAAACGGTTGAGGAGAAAACACATAAAAGAAGCTGACAGATAACTCCCACCCCTCCCTTCCCTCTGAAGCACCTGACGCTCGCTCGCGCACTCACACACACACACACACACACACACACAGTACAAAAGACAGAAGGTGTCAGATACAAAAAGAGGTCCATGTTTCAAAGAGACAGAACAAAAGAGACCGCTGCCAAAAACCTGAGAGGCAAAAACGGACGAGTACGCACCCACTCCCCCACAATAATATGACTTTTCAGCTGTAACAAATACCTATTTCAGTTAAACGAATAGTACAGTGATATAAGTCAAATCATGCTAAATATTAGCCTGGTAAAAAAAAACATCCAAATGTTTGGGTCTACGTATCAGTCTGGACTTCCAGCTGATTTTCTGAAATGACAAAGTAACCGAGCCAATCAGGGACTGCGTCGTAGTTGATGACATAAGCGGGCCAATCAGGGCCGCCGCTCACAAAATGGTAATGGCGTCTGCCGAAGCAACGAGCGGGAATATTAACGTTAATAAACACAGTTAATAAACAGTTAATAAACACAGCCGTAAGTGCAGTTATTTCAGAAATAGACACAACTCATTCCCCGCCATTGACGTGTTTTGACATAAATCTGTGTTTTCACGACCATGTGATAGCGTGGTGATAGCACTCTCTGAGCGCGGGCCGTGGTGAATCTCTCCCTCGCACCACTGCACAAAAAGGCTTTTTTCTTGGCTTTCTGGGAGAGACGGGCGTTTTCGGTGAAAACGACCTACATTCACGTGTCGATAACGAAAGAACAGAAGAAGACAGAAACAAACTTTTGTAGTGAAAGTAGAGGCTTTCTTCTGTCTTTTGAGATATTCGGTGTTCATCGGTGAAAATGGTCAAGAACCCCTGGCGGGGAATGAGTTAAATAGCAACGATTTAACAAGAAGTTTTTGCCGTTCTTCCGAGTGGATGTAGATTGGATTTCGGACGCTGATTGGCTGAAGGAGTCGCCTGTCAAGGCAAGTACTCCCGCCCACCAAAATCACTGTAGGTGGGCTGGATGGACACTGATACATAGAGCAAAACAGGATGTGAGGTCACATTATCAAGAAGTTTTTTTTTTTTTTTTTTTTACCAGGCTCGATATCACATTGAAGATTGATTATCCAAAACAAAAATATCCCACTCCAATCCTAATCTCATTTGGCTTTCCTGATGATTCACAGGACAGGTCGTTGAATTGCCTCAGAGAGTAACAAAAAACCAACAACTTTGAAATAGGTGACAACTAATGTGCGTAACGCAGCGCCTTTTTTTTGGGGAGCCACACTGAATCACAGACGCACACAGTCGTGATGATTCACTCGTCTTGCTCAGCACCACCATCACTTTTCCTAAATTAGCCCTGGTAGTACGCAGGCCCCCCTCCCTCCCTCCCTCCCTCCCAACAGTTCCTCTTCTCTTCCTCTCCTCCACCCACCCACTCTGGATGTCTCTATTTAAAGCACAGTAGGGGATATTTCAAACATTCCTCACTTTTAGCTTTTAGCGTGGGGGGGGGTTGTGGAGTAGAAATATACGCCGCCCTCTCTATCTCAGAGGGATCGGCGTGCGCCAGGCGCCCCTGCTGCGTGCAGATAGGCCGGCTGAGAGGCTTGGCGTTAACTGCCAAGGCTGCGTCAGACATTCTGCTCCACAAGAGAGAGAGACACAGACCCACTCTCCCTCTCTCTCTCTCTCTCTCTCTCTCTCTCACACACACACACACACTGAGCATACCTTTTAGAATAGCACCAGGTTAGCGATTCACAGTTGTGTCAAGTCTCCGCTTCGGCTGTCAATCATCTCTCTGGGGCGGGGCCTCCTCAACCCTGAAAGACAAGAGGAGACAAAAGACGTTCATGTCAGGCCGTCATCTGAACGACACCGAGCGCTCAGTGCTCTCATCACGAGCGCGTCTTCGCACCGACCTCGGTACCCGTCGAGGGTCTCAAAGCGGATCGTTCATTCCGATGTGGGTGTTACTGGGGGAAAGGGGGGGGGGGGGGGGTGTCGAGGGTGTTTGTGGTATATCGGTATGAACCAAGAACCTCCTCTTCCTACTTCTTCTCCGACCCTTTCGAGACAAAAGAATCATCACTTCTTCCCCTCCCCTCCCCCATCCACCTCCTGGTTTCCTGACTTCTGAGTTGACGCGCATGTTTTCAGAGCGGCGTGGAAAACCGGAGGGTGGCTCAGGGGCGAAAGGGTGAATCAGCAGGGGGGCCAACACAATGGAGGGGGGGGGGGGGGGGGGCGAGGGGGGCTCTCTCTCTCTCTCTCTCCCACGCACACACACACACACATACACACAATGGCGAGACTGACTGTGGCAGCTTAGCAGGCGAGCCGCTACACAAACAAGGCTGATACCGCCGCTCGACCAGGAAAGAGCCCGGCGCGCAAAGTCAACGAGCACACGTGAAAAACAAAACGAAAAAAGACGAATGAAGGCGTCACGAAAGAGAGAGAGAGAGAGAGGGAAGAAAGAGGTGGTGAGGGTGAGAGGTCTAAACGAGGACAAGTTGAGATAAAAAGAGAAAGCGAGAAGGGGAGAGAGAGAGAGTGTGTGTGTGTGTGTGTGTGTGTGTGTGTGTGTGTGTGAGAGAGAGAGAGAGAGAAGGTTGAGTGCAAACAGGGACACTGTGGCGTGGTTGTTGTAATTACCACTTTTATAGAGGGTGTGTGTTTATGTCTGTTGTGACCAAACAGCCCGTCGTCTATTCCAGTCACTAGCCTGGCTATCACATTGCTCACAGTCAGTCAGTCAGTCAGTCAGCCTACCGACACAGTGAGAGAAACACAGCTCTCTGCAACCAGATAGTACACACTACACACACACACACACACACACACACACACGGCAGACAGTGTTACATACCAGCTCAGGTTCTATCAGACCATCAGGTTCTATCAGGACATCAGGTTCTATCAGACCATCAGGTTCTATCAGAACATCAGGTTCTATCAGACCATCAGGTTCTGTCAGAACATCAGGTTCTATCAGACCATCAGGTTCTATCAGACCATCAGGTTCTATCAGAACATCAGGTTCTATCAGAACATCAGCTTCTATCAGACCATCAGGTTCTATCAGGACATCAGGTTCTATCAGACCATCAGGTTCTTTCAGAACATCAGGTTCTATCAGACCATCAGGTTCTATCAGAACATCAGGTTCTATCAGAACATCAGGTCCTGTCAGACCATCAGGTTCTATCAGACCATACCAAACTAAGCACAGTGATGAAATGCTGTATGGTTATACAAGCTGCGAGCTGGTGTGTGTGTGTGTGTGTGTGTGTGTGTGTGTGTGTGTGTGTGTGTGTGTGTGTGTGTGTGTGTACGTGCCTGCGTGTGAGAGAGAAGAAAGAGATCGTGTGCGTGCGTGTGGTGTGTGTTTCGCATTTTGGGGAACCCCCGATGAGTCAGCGCTCTGGAAAAGGGCTTACCCCAAAAACTTTGTCCGCCCCTCTCCCTTAGCCCCGCCCCTCGCCGGGACGCCACTTACAGTCAGGTGACCGGGGGCGTTTCATCAGCACTGACGCGGCGCCGGCAACGGGAATTTCTCTTGGTGACTTTGTGATGTCACTTCTGCCTTTTGGTGTTGCACCAGGCACGGGTGAGTGTGTGTGTGTGTGTGTGTGTGTGTGTGTGTGTGTGTGTGTGTGTGTGTGTGTGTGTGTGTGTGTCACACAGACAAACAGGATGTGATGACAGGCTGCAGGGGGGTTTTATAGCCGAGAGGAATCAAGGCGAAAACCAAACCGCAGGTATCAGAGAAATGATGCGGCAAATTGACACCAGACACGCATGTTGATCACAGGCGTCGATCAATTTCAAGTTGTTGCGTTGTTAACTGTATTGAATTCAATATTTTGGTATAATTGGTATGACATTAAAAGACCAAAACAAACGATAAAACCACGCGAATTCTACAATCGCTGGTTTGTGCCTTCTCCTCTACCTGCTCGCCAGTCAGGCACATCATTCAAGCACCATCATGTCTCCTAACTCCGTAGTTGTTGTTGGTGGTGAAAGTCATTTGAGGACCTTAGCTCCTCACAACGTGCATCATGATGGCAAACCTCAACTTCAACATCAAACACTTCATCCATGTCCACCCGACAGATCATGCAAATCGATTTGATATCAAAAATCCCCCCCTTTCCCCTCGACACCAGACATGAAACAGCTCTTCCTGTCAACACCCTCGTCGTCATAGTTACGAAAATGTATTGTCCCGCCAACACCAACCACCGGCCGCGGGAGGAGGAGCCGACAGGGAAGCTTCCGCAGGCGGCGTCGCCGTGCCAACCGTCGGCAACCACAACAACCAGGAAGTTGGGAGAGAAAATAAGAGAGCTCTGTCGAACGCCCCATTGCTTCTAACAGTCTAACAAGGAACACACACACACACACAGTCACACACACACACACACACACACACACACAAACACACAAAAGAAAACCCCTGCCGTAACTTCAGGTGACTCATTAACCAAAGTCGTGATGAGGTCGTGGTCGTGCACGGTGGAGCGCGCTTAGTCACTGTTACAAGCTGTGTGTGTGTGTGTGGGGGGGGGGGGACAAACGGATGAAATTAAAATGTTGGGATGACGTTTGTCTCTCGTAAGCCAGAGCCAAATATATCCACTGATTCCCCCCCTCCTCCTCCTCCTCCTCTTCCTCCTTCCTTCTCTGCCAACCACTGGCACGGTCTGGTCCCCGGCCAGACAACCACACTGAGGCCAGCAGCAACTGAAATAGACTGCAAGAGAGACGCGGGGAGGCAGGCAACCAGGGTATACACTGCAAAAAAATATCCACACTGACAAAGTCATTTAGAAGTGCAATAGGTTCAATCCCCCCCCCCCCCCCCCCTCGGCCCCCACTCGACTTAAGAAAATAAATAATTGAAGACTCAACAGGCTACTGACTTGTTGAGACGAAGGTTCTATTTTTTTGCAGTGCAGCAAGGCAAAAAGAATAGTGCCTGAAGAGAGAAAGTGGACGAGGTGCCTGGAGAGTCGTTACTGTCCCAGTAAAACCGCTGTAGCACCTGTCTGATAAGAAATGAGCTGATAAGGTTTGGCTTGGGGGGCAAGTTAAGGTTTAAGGGTTACCAGGTAAAGTCGAGGTGAACCCGTTCGTCACGTGTATCTGAGTCCGTTTCAGACTGAAAACAAATTGAGAGGCGGACCATTTACGGTGTCGATGATTTGATTTGACGATTCTGTCGACTGGCTTTGGCATCGGCCAATCCTGGCATGTTCCACCCCCAAATCGGGTGGGATTCAGCGTGTTGTCGTGCTACGCGAGTGGGATCCGTGTAGCACCAAGCAGCCACCTGCTTCGTGCGGAGCGAGCGGACAATCCGATGCATGGGTGCTGCCCGCCCGCCTGGAATCTCCGAGAGACGACCACTGACAGCCAGGGAGGCTGTCAGGCTCGGAGGCGCGCGCCATTATCGTTATAAAATGTAAATAATATTCCTGGAATGCGTGTTTTAACGAGCCAGTTACATTTCTTTGCATTCTTAGACATTACCGTTTGATTTAGTTTGCATAATTGCTCAAGTTAGTAGTTAGTTTATGGGCTAGAAACTCTGCCAGATGACAGGCACTAGGCGCCATTTTCCCCTTCATTTGGAAGAGAAAATGATCCTGAAATGAAGATTTGATTGACAGCTGGCATGTCGTGAAATGATTGGTTGAAATGGGGTAGAAATTTGATAGTACTAGGTGACGTCAGCAAACTGTAAATTACTGTTATCAATGAAATCTTGAACAATGAACTTTTGATGTGAAAAAGTGTGAAAAACTAAAGAAATTAGATTTTTGTGATTTTTTTGGCATACCTTATTAAATAGGTGCACTGCATACCCAGGTATTTGAACTAAACGAAAAGAAAAGTCATTTTTGGGTTCAGCTCGACTTTAAGACCAGTTAAGGGGCAGATAACAGAGCAGAGCGAGGGAGGGTTCCGGCAGGGCAGAGTTTTTGGCCGAAGACAGAGGAAAGGCCTTGCATGGCTCTCTCTCTCTCTCTCCTCCCTCCTCTCTCGCTCACTCTCTCTCTCTCTCTCTCCCCACACTCCATTTGGCCGTTATGTAATCGGACGCAGATAGAGATCGTGTTCTGGAGGAAACACCATTCCTTTCTCCCTCTCTCTCTCTCTCTCTCTCTCTCTCTCACACAGATGAGCAGCCAGCTTCTGTGTCCGCCCGCCCGCCCGCCCCCACCTTGTTGCTGTGTGTGTGTCTTTATTTGTTTGCGACCGTGCGCACGTACGCCCGTGCCGTTCCAAGTCGGTGATGCGGGCTGCCTCGTCACATGATGCGCGGGTCAGCCCGGGACAGCGCAAGCAAACGCCACACACACACACGCACACACACACACACAGAAGCATCTGACCTCCGCGGAGAGGCGGCTATCTCCCGCTAGCGTCCACGGCTAACAGCACGGCCTTCCATAGCAGGCCACATGCAGAGCCAGAGAGCTGACCTAACCCTTTACCCAGTTCCACCCCCAGGCCTTCTGCGCTCATCGTCAGCACGCTACCCAGACATAACAGCACGATAGCGGGGCTCTTGTTTGTCTTAAGTTTGTGTCCTCCTCCTGGCTCATACGCACACTGCCTCACATCTGCTCTACATCCAGGACAAGTTAGCCAAGATTCAAACTGGTGTCCGGGCAGAACCTCTGCTCAACATTCGGCCGCTGTCCGACGCGTGGGATCGACCGT
>NC_139628.1:41542676-41560176 GCF_964638095.1 Poromitra crassiceps
AATCACCCCCCCCCCCCCCCCACACACACACACACACAACCACACTTGCTTGTATTTGTTTTTTGGACACGCGGCAACAAACCAAAAAAAGTGACGGATTATCACGCACGGCCGAAGCAACAAAGGCACACACACAAGGCGGCTCTCGTTTCAGCATCGCCAACCGTTAAAGGAGCGTTAGGTGACTAAGCAGTTTAAACCAGCCTACTGACACATTTTCTCATGGCAGCCGGTCACCTACACACACACACACACACACACACACACACACACACACACACACACACACACACACACACACACACACACACACACACACACACACACACACACACACACACACACACACACACAGCTCTGTCCCTTCCCACCCATCCCCCTAACACAGGCACTCCCAAACTTTTTCACGCCAAGAAGCATCCGAAAATAGCTCAATTAGACCAGCAGAAACTCTTGTTCAATACAGATGTGAACCACGGAACCCTATAGGTTGATTATATTCAATTAAAAAAATATATATATTAAAATGTAAATAATCCTAATTTTTCTGGGGACCTCCTGTATCACTCCCATCAAAGCCCACAGGGGGTCCCAGGGCCTGAGATTGGGAACCAGCACTATACACACACACGCTTACACAATATGACGCTTTGTGAGTCAGTCACTATTGTGTGGAGTTGGCAACATTATTACTATCATCTCCCTCACTTGTGGTGTGTGTGTGTGTGTGTGTGTGTGTCGCTTTAATATTACTCCACGTTCGTCATCGCCATAGTAGAATGGGCGGCGATTGTTCATTCACACACACTCCCATACACACAGACCACGGGACAAACCAAACGGAGGCGGGTGAGCTGAGGCAGCAGCGCACACACACACACACAGCCAACCAAAGAGAGCCGAGAGCGAAGACTTGGACCTTCACTTTTTACAGCCTC
The DNA here is from genome assembly GCF_964638095.1 of Poromitra crassiceps. Lineage (NCBI taxonomy): Eukaryota > Metazoa > Chordata > Actinopteri > Beryciformes > Melamphaidae > Poromitra > Poromitra crassiceps. The sequence continues at coordinate 41,543,615 of NC_139628.1, forward strand.
CCCACATCAAAAGGGGAGACACAAACACGCCACCGGTTTCCATGTCAATCGATCTGATTGATCGGAAGTGACCCTTCAAAGGGTTCTCTCTCTCTTTTCGCGGCCCCATGCCAGCACACTCCGCTCTTTTAGATCTAGGCTCGTTTATAGCGGGCAATAAAAATGCATGGTGGGTTACAAGGTTATCTGATGACCAGTGATGTCGTCGTAAAGTGGAGAGAGAGAGAGAGAGAGAGAAAAAGGGGTGGGTAAGCACTTAAGTCCAAGCCAATAAGCCAATAACAGCCGCCAAAACAAACGAGAATTAATTAGATTTTTTTTTTTTTTTTAGAAGAGCATCATTAATGAAGAATGACTAATTTAGAATGTTCTTCATTTCACTTTCTACGTGCGTAAGTTCGGCGCACAGAGCGCTCCAAAGAAAGCATTCACAGCCATCAGAAAACGAAGACGTGCGCGTCAGCTGGTACGGTGTGAAGGTTGTGGTTCTGCTGTATCGCTATAACGAGGAGAGCAAAGATCAAGCCGAAGTCGACATAAATGTATTTGGAAGCCTTATCAGAGGAGCGTTCTGTTCCCTGAAAGGTGATAGCGCGTGGTTTGGTCTAATAATAGCTCACTCACACTGATTAAATAACACGATCATGGTGCGACTTTAATGAATTGACTCCCCCAGAAAACCTAAAAAGACGAGTCCCAAAACAGCACCCCTCCCCCCCCCCCCGAAAAAAACCCGAGGGATGCAAATCACTTCCTTTCAATCCCTGCTCTTTGTGTGCGTAAGGCCGGGCTGACTGGGGGGTGGTGGCAGCTATCCATTCACTTTATACGGCTGCCCACCCCCCACCCCTAGTCCCATCATTGCACCGAGACACCCACTCCTACACACGTACACACACTCACACAATGGCGTGAGATCTCCTTACACAGGCAATTTTCTCTCCCCTGTCCTCTAGCTCTCCTTCCCCTCTTCCACCATGGGATGATCCCGTGTTTTTTAGATGCGGGTTGCCCAGACGCAAAAAACGCCATTACACAGAAATAACCTCAATCCAGACTGAGACACCAAGCGAATAAGCACCTATATTACCCATGCGTGCGTGGTGATGATAAATCGCGACTCATCAGACTTTCGCTGAACTGACACACACGCACGCGTGGGCTACAAGGAGTCATTTGGGGTGAAGAAAATAGTCGGCGAAATTCCCCCACCCCAACATCATCAGACGTTCAAGGGTTCCGCTTTAATCGATTACGATCATTCAACTCATTGTTGTCCTGAACAGCAACAGTGCCTCTCTTCATCAACAAACACACCATTAAAGAAAGGGCTATATGGTACATTTAAGGATACGTCCAGATATCACATCAATACTATAGGAATATTATGAGAATCATTATACCGAGAGACCATGAATAGCAAAGTAGGTTGGTTAAACCACCTTGGGAGCATTCGTTTTTCGTTTTTAGCTTTGTTCGGCTTTAACGTCCCTGCTTACAACCAAAACAAAGTCGGCTGGACTTTTAAATGGCCACACCGGGCTCACATAGCAGGCAGGCAGCTAGCAGCTACCACACAGCAGCTAATGGTCTGGTCCTCCACTCACCGTTCACTCAACTGTCTCCAAATGGACGCGTCCACCCAAAAACAACATGAAATTACATCCAAAATCGTTACAATGTATCCGGTTTCGTGGTCCCTGAGAGGGGCTCCGCACGCAGGCGCAGTGTCGAGGCTTGTATCCGCAAGTTTGGAGCTGGAGCCTGCAGAGAAATTCCCGACCAGCCGGTGTTGCTGCACAACAGCGATATAATCCTGCTTTAAAGGCTCTGCCGCTTCCTCTCCACACAACCACCAAACTTGGATCGCGCGATCGCCCAGAGAGCCTCTCTCTATTGTCTCCAACGTGGTCTATGGTCGTTTCATATTCTTCTTAATATCGTTATTATTCCGTGTTGTGTTTCCCTTCGTCGTGCGGCGACGGTCCGACTGGAGCTGCTTTTCTATCTGTGAGCACAGAGAGGAGCCAGGCTGAGAGAGGCAGGCAGGGCTCGTATTGCGCTGAGCTGGGTTTTAAAGGGACAGAGCAGAGCCACAGAGAGAGAGAGAGACGCACAGAGAGAAGCGCACACACACCACACGCACGCCCCTCCTTACGTCACCGCGGCCCCGGAATTCCCTGACAGCGCAAACTGGCACCGAGTCCGACTCCCCCCCCCCCCCCCCCCCCCCCCCCCGAGTCTATCCGGTACCGGAGCTGCCGAGGCAAGGAGCCTCCACTAGTTTCATTTGTTTATTTATTTAATCCACTTTTCTTTTGAAGCGGACTCGTGACTGTCTGTTGGATGGCACGCACTTCCGTGTGACTGGGCTATTTATGGACAAGGAGAAGTGAAACAGGCCATATTATCACAGGAAGACAGATCATAATGGTGTTATGATTAGATTACTACACACCATAGTTGGGTAGCCTATATACACAGTATGGATTATAGACAGTGTATGTATGGATTATAGGAATTTATGATTAGGTTTAGGCTACCTATATCAGTGATTCTCAAAGTGTATAGACCCCTTATACAGCTTGTCAACATTGAGCTGCGCGCGCAACGTGTAGGCAGAAAGCAGTAAGCTTTGCATAGACAGACAGCGAAAACTCTGTCAAAGCCCCGCTGTCAGGACTGCTCTATGCCCATCTGCAACACACAGTTATATTTTAGTTTTAAAATGCAGTTCTCGGCTTACTACCACAGCTTATCGCCTGGTGATAAGCAATGTTATGCATCGAAATTAACGTTGTTTAATGGGACATGTCTTACAGACCCATACGCACTGGCGCTGTCAATTGGCCAAGCCTAGTGGCCGGCAATACATATCGTGCATTCCTTTATAACTGGGGATAGCGTAGATAATTATTCTGTAACTTGCAAAGATATATTGTTATGTTGATAATGCACACAATTCAATGACATTATGTAACGTTACTTGGTCGTTAACTAACCGAGCGATGTGGCTGAGCAGCCTACAGCTACAGGCAGCTTACCTGATTATGAAGAGCACTACAAAGTCGGGCATTTTTAATGATGTCCTCGTTCCAATCAGTTCAACTTAATAATGACATTATTTAACGTTACTTGGTCGTTAACTAACCTAGCGATGTGGCTGAGCAGCCTAGTTTCAGTTTAGGCAGCTTACCTGATTATGAAGAGCACTGCAAAGTCGGGCATTTTTAACGATTTCCTCTTGCGGCTTGCAACCAAAGACACCTACGGTTAGCATTAAAAGCAGTATGAGTTGACGGGATTCGGTAAAACTTTACTCCTTGCTTTGTTGATAGTGTAACAGACTGTGTTGTGTTGTGTTCTATTGCGTGTGTGCGAGGCTAACCGTAGGTGTCTTTGGTTGCAAGCCGAAAGAGGAAATCGTTAAAAATGCCCGACTTTGCAGTGCTCTTCATAATCAGGTAAGCTGCCTAAACTGAAACTAGGCTGCTCAGCCACATCGCTAGGTTAGTTAACGACCAAGTAACGTTAAATAATGTCATTATTAAGTTGAACTGATTGGAACGAGGACATCATTAAAAATGCCCGACTTTGTGCTCTCATAATCAGGTAAGCTGCCTGTAGCTGGCTGCTCAGCCACATCGCTCGGTTAGTTAACGACCAAGTAACGTTACATAATGTCATTGAATTGTGTGCATTATCAACATAACAATATATCTTTGCAAGTTACAGAATAATTATCTACGCTATCCCCAGTTATAAAGGAATGCACGATATGTATTGCCGGCCACTAGGCTTGGCCAATTGACAGCGCCAGTGCGTATGGGTCTGTAAGACATGTCCCATTAAACAACGTTAATTTCGATGCATAACATTGCTTATCACCAGGCGATAAGCTGTGGTAGTAAGCCGAGAACTGCATTTTAAAACTAAAATATAACTGTGTGTTGCAGATGGGCATAGAGCAGTCCTGACAGCGGGGCTTTGACAGAGTTTTCGCTGTCTGTCTATGCAAAGCTTACTGCTTTCTGCCTACACGTTGCGCGCGCAGCTTGCTTTGTTGTCATTGTGACGTAGGCGTATAAGGGGTCTATACACTAGAGTAGACTACTTTATGAGATATTGTTGTTTTCAGATTAATTGTAGGCTACTATAATACTATAATCTATCTACCTCCATATAGTGTATAATCCATCCAATGTGTATGGATGGATTATACACTATATGGAGGTAGATAGATAGAATAATGAGGTGTTTATAATATCTATAGTGTTTATATGCATGTATAGTATATCTATACAGATATTATAGAAACGTCAAAGCCTCTACTGTGTATACATAGATACATACATGCACACATAGATGTAGAGCTTGAAGGTTGTATTATATCTGTCTGGATGGATTATTTATGATAGCAATAGACTAAACATGGTTAGGCCTATAAATAAAACCTGAGTTATCAGGGCAATAAATATCTTGCTCCATTCCAGTACAATAACACCTTCAATCTGGTGCATTATTTGCCATGCGCTCACTGGCAGCTACAGTATGATCCTGGGTGAGGTAAACAACACACACAACACATATGGCTCTCTGTGAGGCCGGAAACCTTTGGCTGCTCCAGCCGTTCCTGGCCAAAGTAACCATCTTGTACTGTGTAATAACGCCAAATAGCCACGTTGATCTCACACACACACACACACACACACACACACACACACACACACACACACACACACACACACACACACACACACACACACACACACACACACACACACACACACACAAGGGTTATATTTAGAAGTCCCTGGCTCAGCAAGACTACAGGAAGCAAAATTAGCCACCACGGGAGAACAGGAGTGTGTCATGGATGATGCCGAGACAATGACAAAGGGATTCACACAGTTTATTTATGCTCGCATCATGAAACAGTGGGACTTAAACAATCAAATCAGGACATTTTGGGACATTACACACACCCAATCAACCCACCCACCTGCCCACACATCTACTCTGTTGCTATGTCAGTGGTTCTCAAAAAGTTGGGTCCGGGGACCCCAGGGGATCCCCAGCTATAAGGGGAATATTTTATGTTCACTATAATTCCATCCATAAGTAAGACAATGACAGAATGTATGACTATTTTCGACATGGGTTTCATACACTTTCTGTAGTTAATCAAATTGTTGGTCAGAGAGAAATGTTCTATGGTCTCTCCCGATATATAGCTGAACCGTTTGGTTTGACCAAGTAAAACTATTTTCATAAGCATTTTTACGAAATGTCTATGGGAAAATAAATTGCGGAAGAAAATCTCTGGTACAGTGCTGAAGCAGGAAGTGATGGTCTCTTTGCCTCTCGATTTGGAGGTACCGGCAACTCACTCAAGGCATTTCTGCTTCATTAGCCACAGCATTTCATTAGTATCCAGTGGAGAGAGTGACAGGAGTGGTGGCTGGTGGGAGAGAGAGATTGGGGGGGCGGGGCTTCGGATGCCAGATTCAAAGTCACGATGAAGTGCGTGACACGTCCGCACCACCAGCGTGCATCTACAGTCATGTGACAATGAACGCTCAATAACGACTTTTGTGTTGCACTCTGAAAAAGACATGGGTGACTGCAACAGTGGGGGTCTTTATGACAGTGAAGGCTGTGTGTGTGTGTGTGTGTGTGTGTGTGTGTGTGTGTGTGTGTGTGTGTGTGTGTGTGTGTGTGTGTGTGTGTGTGTGTGTGTGCGCGCATGTGCGTATTTGAGAGAGTGTGCCCTAAGGAGAATGTACGCACATGCGAGTATACCACTAGAATGTCTGTAAGTGTTCGATTCAAAAACTTAGAGGCAGCGTTCATTTCTACCTCATAAAAATAGTTGATTGATGGTACAATATCCTTATAATATAATATATAATATCCATATAATGTATTAACATCTTCAGACTGATACAAAAAGAAAAGCTTCCTATAATGTAATAAACAGATAGTGTATTAATGTATGTCACCAAGAAGGAAACTATTACAGTATCAGGTTTTGTGCAGCTGCTACAATCCTTCATTATCCTCCACAATGTTGTGACATTGTGTGTTTGTGAAATAACGGGACATATAGATTGTGTGTGTATACGCGTTTGAGAGAAAGATGTGTGAAAAGTATGGGGTGTGTGTGTGTCTGTGTGTGCGTGCGTGCTTCTGTGCGTGTGTGCGTGTGTGGTGGGAGACCATTAGCCCTGCAAAGTGAACAGGAAGAGGATTGGTGATTGATGTGGGCATGGGTGGGACTCCAGCGTACCACACACGCTGCCACACACACACACACACACACACACACACACACACACACACACACAGACACACACACACACACACACACACACACACAGACACACACACACACACACACACACACACACACACACACACAGCTTCCTCCAGCTGTTTCTCTCATGAATGTATTGTACGGTATATAATAAGTATGTGAAAATATTAAGTGTATGTCTCCCCAATGAGTTCAATCGCCATCCTCCCTCCCCCACATCCGGTGAAGTCAAGGCATTACAGTCAATCCCGGGGGTCCTGTGTGTGTGTGTGTGTGTGTGTGTGTGTGTACTGTGAGTGTGTGTGTGTGTGTGTGTGTGTGTGTGTGTGTGTACTGTGTGTGTGTGTGTGTGTGTGTGTGTGTGTGTGTGTGAGTGTGTGTGTGTTTGGCAGGAAGGGAGTATAAGGGGGAAAAGCATTGTGAAGTAATGTGTGTTTAAGTTCTTATAGCTCTTATGCGTAGCTAGCAATCCTGTACTCATGTCTGTGTGGGTGTGTGTGTGGAAGGGAGGCAGGCCTATGTGTGTGTGTTTGTCGCGGGTGGGCGCATTGCGTGTGTGTGTGTGTGTGTGTCTGACTGAGTGTGTAATTAAAGTGATTGGGGAGGGGAAGGAGGACGGCTGAGTTCTCACACCCCAGATATATATAGCGGCTCTCCCATGGGTACAAGCCCCAAAAATTCCTGTCATGCCACGCACACACACACGCACGCACGAACACACACACACACACACACACACACACACACACACACACACACACACACACACACACACACACACACACACACACACACTTAAAAATAAACAGCATATAATTCTGATGAGGTCCAGACAGAGCAGGAGCAGAAAAGAGTGTGGCTGCGTGCACTGTACAGTCATGGGAGAGAGAGAGAGAGAGAGAGAGAGAGAGAGAGAGAGAGTATGTGTATGTGTGTGTGTGTGTGTGTGTGTGTGTGTGTGTGTGTGTGTGTGTGTGTGTGTGTGTGTGTGTTTTACAGTCATAGGAGAGTGTGCGTGTGTGTCTGGTACAGATGGTACTTATCTGCCTCCGATCTGTGGGATCTGTGTGTGGGTCTGAATCATAGACTTTATAAAAATACGGACCTAGCCACTGTGATGTCACCCCTTGGACTGTCGCCATCTTTTTCTTTTTGCCGCCTGCTATTGCTACCTCACTGGCGAACTGTGCAATCACTGGACAGGCGACATGTCAATCACGCCCCAAATCATAGTCTGATTTACCGTCTATTACTATCATAGATGGACGGGTGAGTTATATAAATATTCACCCCCCAGTTGTCATGAATGGTGAAATTAGCGGTGTTTACCGCTGTAAACATGTTTACTTGTGCTGTAAAGTTGGAGATTTTAATATGGGGGTCTACGGGGAACGACTCGCTTTTAGGAGCCAACCTCAAGTGGCCATTCCTGGAACTGCAGCTTTTGCCACTTCTGGGTTGGCTTCATTTTTCCAAGGCGGAGTTTGCTAGTTGGATTGAATGTGTGGGTGTGTGTGTGTGTGTGTGGCATATCGTGAGTCAGCCTTTTGGGTACGCTGAGAGGCCGACAGACACGATAATAATCACCTCAACACGCACGCACGCACGCACGCACGCACACACACACACACACACACACACACACACACACACACACACACACACAGCCCCACAGGCAGTCAGACTGGCTTAGCACACCCAGCTATAGCTTCCATAGCGGGGTGAATGAAGGTCTACAGCCCCGATAATTATGGCGCTGAGTTGGGGGAGAAGGGGGCCGTCAGGGAGCCCGGCTTTCCTCAAGCACCTCACACAACCCTCTAATCCCAACTGTAGCACTATGATAAGCTAATGTAGCGCTATGATAAGCTAATGTAGCGCTATGATAAGCTAAGCGCTCCAGTCACTTTCAAAACGCACAATAGGTAGTCAAAAGTCAACTCTAGAGGAGCTTGAAAAGGCTGGGCGCGCTCTTAAAGGAACACGCAGAGTTCCTTTGCGGGGGAGATTGGCCAACTTACCTGTTAAGTGACGAGAACATAGAGTGCGTTTACATGCACACAATAAACTGATAACTGGGAATAATCAGTTTATGGCAATAATCTGATTTCTGCGTTTACATGCACTTTAATAATCCGACAATAGGAGAAACCCGGGTTTACATGATTCAGTCAATTAGTCGGATTTCTCTCCAGAAAGGCGGCAGTAATTCCGCAATAAAACAACAGAATATAGTTGCAAAATGCAAAATCATATTTTCGTAATTTATTTGTCCAGCGCAGAGGATGGTTTAGGTGAAAATTAGGTTGTGTATCTCGTCTACTTTACTAAAATTGGAATAAGCGTCGCTTTGGAAGTGCATCTGTCAATAATATTTCCAACTTTACCGAGCACACAGCACAGAGGCAGGCAGGTGAGGTGAATTAAGCACGTCAAATGTTCATGACCCACAACGTCTGTTGAATTGAAATACTGTAGCCTACCTGTCAGAAAACGGACAGAATTTGTCACGGATATTAACGTTATGTGTGTGTTGTGTTTTGAACGACTGAGTCTGTTGTCCATAGGCTACGTGTTTTTTTTAATCTGTCATCTGAAAAAAATCGTCACGCACAGATCACCTTGGACAGTCCAATGCGTTTTATTAATAAATTTGTCATTCTATTTGCAATCCGAAACAAATATTCGTCCTCTCCTGTAGAATATCGACATTTCAACATGATAGTGCAGTGCAGCAGCGGTGCCTGTTAGGGACACCGGCTCTGTGCGGGGAGAGAGAGCAGAGCTCCCCGCTCCGCTCAGCCAGGGGCTCCGTGCACTTTCATCTCGCCAAGCCGGCTGCGGTGCGCTGTGGCCGGGGGAGAGGGAGGAGAGAGGGGCCAGTGAGTGCAGCGCGTCTCTCCCTGCATGCCTCTCACGCGCTCCTGTGCATCTCTCTCCCGCAACTCGTACATGCGCAGATATATAAACCCGAACGAAACCCGGTTAAGGTGTATACATGCAGAGAGAAGACCGATTATTGGGCAGAAACCTAGGTGTGTTAATCGGTTTTCTCATAACCCGTTTATGACCATAAACGGATAAAGCTTATCCGTTTATGCTGTTTACATGACCACTTGAATAATCAGGTAACTCTAGAAATCCGCTAATAAACAGTTTATTGGTGTGCATGTAAACGCACTCATAGACGGCAAAGTCATCCATGCCTCCCCGCCGTGCTCCATGCTAACAGGCGAGCATACTGATAGCAGCTGACGAGCGTTATCTCAAAAGTGAAAAATAGGAGAACTTGTTGCAACTCTACAGCTAAAAATGCAAAGTAATTTTGAATGTGGTTAGGTTTTGTCCGTTTTGTGTAAAAACCGTCATGAAATGTAGTGTGCGAGCTGCGTCTGCGAGCAGCCATGCACCGTAGGAATCGAGCGTGCGTAGCGTGTGGGATTTCTAGTGTGACAAAAACCGCTAACACTTTAGCATTGCCAACAGGTCAGTCTTACAATGATCTACTGGGGACACATGGGTGGTTTTGGTGTGGATGTTCTCCATCACTTCATGGGTACGTTCCTGAATGGGACAAACTCCCGAAAAAACGGATAAAACGCTGCTCTTATTCTGACGTGCTACAAAGTTGAGGAGCGAAGAGTTAAAAAGTTTGTAATCTGACTCAGACGACTAATACTACGACAGAGTCCTGCCGGACTTACACACAGGCTGACACATCACACACACACTCAATTCAAGAGCATATTGGTGATGCGTGTATGTGTGTGTGTGTGTATATGTGTGTGTATATGTGTGTGTGTGTGTTGAAGGAGCAGCGGTCCACTCACACCCATGATTTCACAACCCACCACCACCTTCTTCACTAATGAATGCGTGTGGTTTACTTGTGTGATTTACACCCGCTCGTTCTTTTGTCTTCCTCCTACTCTTTGCTTACTCACTTTCTTATCTAGCTGTCTCCCCACAGTACACACACAGGGGAAGGCATGTGTGTGTGTGTGTGTGTGTGTGTGTGTGTGTGTGTGTGTGTGTGTGTGTGTGTGTGTTATCTAGCTGTCTCCCCACAGTACACACACAGGGGAAGGTGTGTGTGTGTGTGTGTGTGTGTGTGTGTGTGTGTGTTATCTAGCTGTCTCCCCACAGTACACACACAGGGGAAGGTGTGTGTGTGTGTGTGTGTGTGTGTGTGTGTGTGTGTGTGTGTGTGTGTGTGTGTTATCTAGCTGTCTCCCCACAGTACACACACAGGGGAAGGCGTGTGTGTGTGTGTGTGTGTGTTATCTAGCTGTCTCCCCACAGTACACACACAGGTGAAGGCGTGTGTGTGTGTGTGTGTGTGTGTGTGTGTGTGTTATCTAGCTGTCTCCCCACAGTACACACACAGGGGAAGGCGTGTGTGTGTGTGTGTGTGTGTGTGTGTGTTATCTAGCTGTCTCCCCACAGTACACACACAGGGGAAGGCGTGTGTGTGTGTGTGTGTGTGTGTGTGTGTTATCTAGCTGTCTCCCCACAGTACACACACAGGGGAAGGCGTGTGTGTGTGTGTGTGTGTGTGTGTGTGTTATCTAGCTGTCTCCCCACAGTACACACACAGGGGAAGGCGTGTGTGTGTGTGTGTGTGTGTGTGTGTGTGTGTGTGTGTGTGTGTGTGTTATCTAGCTGTCTCCCCACAGTACACACACAGGGGAAGGCGTGTGTGTGTGTGTGTTATCTAGCTGTCTCCCCACAGTACACACACAGGGGAAGGCGTGTGTGTGTATGTACAGTATGTATGTATGTATGTATGTATGTATGTATGTAGGCTATGTATGTATGTACAGTATGTATGTATGTATGTATGTATGTACTGTATGTACGTACAGTATGTATGTATGTATGTATGTATGTATGTATGTATGTACAGTATGTATGTATGTATGTACGTACAGTATGTATGTATGTATGTATGTATGTATGTATGTACAGTATGTATGTATGTATGTATGTATGTATGTATGTACAGTATGTATGTACTGTATGTATGTATGTATGTATGTACTATGTATGTGTATGTATGTATGTATGTATGTATGTAGGTAGGCTATGTATGTATGTGCAGTATGTATGTACTGTATGTATGTATGTATGTATGTATGTATGTATGTATGTATGTATGTAGGCTATGTATGTATGTATGTATGTATGTACTGTATGTATGTACAGTATGTATGTACTGTATGTATGTATGTATGTATGTATGTATGTACTATGTATGTGTATGTATGTATGTATGTATGTATGTATGTAGGCTATGTATGTATGTGCAGTATGTATGTACTGTATGTATGTATGTATGTATGTACTATGTATGTGTATGTATGTATGTATGTATGTATGTAGGCTATGTATGTATGTGCAGTATGTATGTATGTATGTATGTATGTATGTATGTACTGTATGTATGTATGTATGTATGTAGGCTATGTATGTATGTATGTATGTATGTACAGTATGTATGTACTGTATGTATGTATGTATGTATGTAGGCTATGTATGTACAGTATGTACAGTATGTATGTATGTATGTATGTATGTATGTATGTGTATGTATGTATGTATGTATGTATGTAGGCTATGTATGTGCAGTATGTATGTACTGTATGTATGTATGTATGTATGTAGGCTATGTATGTATGTATGTATGTATGTATGTATGTATGTATGTACAGTATGTATGTACTGTATGTATGTATGTATGTATGTATGTAGGCTATGTATGTACAGTATCTACAGTATGTATGTATGTATGTATGTATGTATATATGTATGTATTGTGTATGTATGTATGCAGGCAATATTATCGCAATATCAATATCAAGGTATTTGGTCAGAAAACATTGTGATATTTGACTTGTCCATATCACCCAGCCCTACATGTAGGCACTCTATAATGTACTCAGTGGACATGTGAGCCTGTGTCTGAAAGAACGACAGAAAGATATATTTACCTGGTGAGTGTGGGTAATGTGGTCTGTCTCGTTCAGCAGGCCACCATGACACCTCCCACCTCCTGAAAACACAGCATGGAGGGACAAAGGTCAGCCTAAAGGTCAAACAGCGTCAAAACACCAGCCAGACACAGACTGAAGACATTCTGTCGCGTCAGCCCCATCGACATTCACTCCAAACTCAGCCTGGAGTCAACAGAGATTCGAACACTCAGGCGTTTCCATACGCAGGCAATGCAGCCGCGCGTATCAAAAAATCAACCTGGAATCCATATTCAGCAGCAGCAGCAGCTGAGTCAACGACTTCCTCCGCGAATCGACGGTCTAAATTTGGAATACAGTGAAGTGTGTCGTGTGACGGCGGATCTATTTTTCACCTGTGGTCAAAAGTGGGTCAAGCACATGCGTGACATTCCGGCGCCGGGTTAAGCGGGGGTCAGCGATTCGTCGGCACTTCGAGTCGAGGGTTAATAGATCAGATCCCGTCCTGCGGTCAGGAGACAGCCAGCGTTCGTGTTTGCCTCGTCCACTCGCTCGTTGACGCTCTTTTGGGCGTTTTGCGGTCGCAAACGCTGTCGATATGTCGGCCGCTGTGGGCTTATGAAACCACAGTCTGTGTGAGTGTGTCAGCCCAAATGCACAGCTAGCGCCTGGACCAGCACTGTGGCCATCTGTGTGTGTGTGTGTGTGTGTGTGTGTGTCCCTCATACGCCGCCTGTTCAGTGATTCATAGTGTCGCTGCTGGGCCACATGACTGAGAACAGGTGGCACTTTTGTACACCTCCTCCCCCCACCCCCACCCCCACCCCCAACACACACACACACACACACACACGAACACGCACGCACACACACACACCTCCACTTGTAACCCTGGCACGCATAGCACCTGCGACGGCGCTCAGACACTAAAGCAGGCATCCACACGCACACAAATGCACTGCACACACTGCACGAAACAGAGAACGAGGGGCACGAAACGAACGCACCCCGCCTCTATCTTACACAAACACACAGCACAGGAAGTATGGCCTTTTCTGAACGGGTTTGCGGTCGACACTCGTTTGCCAGTGAAATGTCACCACCTTTCTCTCCCCTCCTCCTCTTGCCCACACGTCACCATCCCCCTCTCCTCTGACTCCTCCTCCTCTGTAGCGTCATCCGAGTGACCTATGAACTCCAAACAGTGGTCATATCTCTATGATGACACAAATATAATGCTTTGAACCAGAGAGCACTGTCCCCCCCCCCCCCCCGTTTCACAGAAAAAGCGACTAAAGAGACCAATCCCACAACGTGGTGTATCCCTTTGAAGAAACTCTCTCTCCTTCAACCTCCCCCACTTTCCTCTCTTCTATTTCATTCTGCTCCTCTCTCTCTCTCTTTCTCTCTCTCTCTGACATTCTACCTGCAGCGCTACAACATAAAACACACCCACGCATGGCGGTTCCCATATGTTTCTCTATTGAGCGTGGACGCAACATGGCATATGTACATAGCCTCCGGCAAGTTGTGTGCGCGCGTGTTTGTGTGTGTGCACAAGTGTGTGTGTGTGTGTGCGCGCACACATTGTGTGTGTGTGTGTGTGTGTGTGTGTGTGTGTGTGTGTGTGTGTGTGTGTGTGTGTGTGCGCGTGACAGTTGTGTCAATAAGAGGCAGGTATAGCTGGCTCAGCCCTTAGTGATCTAGCAGCCTGGTGGTTAAAGCCCTCCACCTTTGAACTCGGGGAGGTCAAAGGTCACACCCCCCTGAAGGGCCACAGCTGGCCTCACTGTAAAGGTGGACCGGCTGTGTTCGCATGGGTCGGGAATGGGGGAATGGGAGAATGTGGGGCATGTAGGGGGAGGGGGGGGCACCTTAAAAGAAGGCACACGCTGGAGGCGTGGTCAGAGGCTGGAGTTTTGGCATGGGCGAAATATATTCCGCCAAGACACATACGACACAAACGCCACGAGCTTTGACATAATCATTTGACCTTGATCGATATCAGGACGGCGGGGGGAGGAGTTTGGGGGGTGAGAAGGAGAGATAAAGAGACAGAGAGAGAGACACAGAGAGAGAGAGAGACAGAGACCTTGAGATGGGGGAGGAAAAGACAGAGGGGGAGCAAGGGCTGGTAAAAGAGAGATACAGCATGAGAGGAAAGATAGTGACGCGCACATACGCCGTCATTCAAGTGTAACACACACTTATCACACATTTATTGTTACTTATTTATATTTGTATTACTTTGTTCAATTGTATTGTGACGCTTCAGCAACACTGTTCATCTAACATTCCTGCCAACACACCACACTGAAGACACACAGAGAGAGAGAGAGAGAGAGAGAGAGAGATAAAGAGAGAGAGAGAGAGAGAGAGAGGGAGAGAGAGATAAAGAGAGAGAGAGAGAGATAAGAGAGAGAGAGAGAGAGAGAGAGAGAGGGAGAGAGAGAGAGAGAGAGAGAGAGAGAGAGAGAGATAAAGTGATGTTTATCCTTTGTCTGTAAAGGTTAACCAGTAGGAGCATCTCTCTTTGACATTAAGCAGTGTGGAGAGAGAGAGACAGAGAGAGAGAGAGAGAGAGAGATCAGAGGAGGTGCATGGGGCTGAGAGTGGGAAGGGAGGAGGAGGAGCAGCATGAGAGGAGGAAGAGGAGGAGAAGGAGGGCGAGAGGCCTTGGGCAAAAGAAAAGCTGAAAAGGTGGAACAGCCGAGACAGGGCGAGAGAGGTACAGAGAGAGTGAAGAGAGAAGGGCAAGTCTGATGGAGAGAGGCAGGAGAGAGAGAGAGAGAGAGAGAGAGAGAGAGGGGAAGATAGGAGAGGTAGGTGAGGGAAGAAAGTACACACAAGCACACACACACACACACACACACACACACACAGCTTATCTAACACCTGCGTTCCATTTGTAAGCAACCCTGCTGTACTGCTATGCTGCATACTGTACATAGTGACCTAGTGAACAGTAAACCAGCTTAACACATTCACCTACTCAGGGCTCCAACACCTTCTTCAAACATCACATTCAAGGAAGGACTTTGCAGGGACTTTTCCAGGCCCAATTCCCTCAAATTCAACGAGCCAGCATGGCATCGTTTGAGACACGGATCAAGCTTCATTACTGCTACAACACTTTATCATGGGAACTAGCAGCTTCACAGCAGCTCACAGACAACTATTACAAAGAGAGAGGTGTGAATGTGTGAACACTTCTCAACTGTGCTATGTTACACGTTAAAGGGATAGTTCTGTTTGTTTGAAGTGGGGTCCTATGAGGTACTCTCATACAGTCAGGGCACTGGGTAAAGCACTCTGGATGCATCGTGTACCGAGATGGGAGAACTGCACTCCAGCTGCAACAGGCACAGAGAGCTGTCTGCCGAGTGTGAAGGGGGCCATGAGCAAAAACGTAAAAAACAACAGAAAGAATACATAAAGTGCTTCCATACTGCTCACCTGGCATAATGCAAGTCTCCACAAGCCCTGAGATGCCAAGTTGACTTGAAAATATGTAATTTACACCCTGTTTCTAGCTAAAATCGTCACTATAGCAAGGTTGTACCCTAGTTTTTTTTTTTTTTGTTTTTTTTTGTAATTTCAGCTGCTAGCTCCAGTGACGATTTCAGCTAAAAACAGGGTGTACATGACATCTTTTCAAGTCAACTTGGCATCTCAGGGCTTGTGGAGACTTGCATTATGCCAGGTGAGCAGTATGGAAGCATTTAATGTATTTTTTCTGTTGTTTTTTTACGTTTTTGCTCATGGCCCCCTTCACACTCAGCAGACAGCAGACAGCTCTCTGTGCCTGCTGCAGCTGGAGTGCAGTTCTCCCATCTCGGTGCGCGATGCATCCAGAGTGCTTTACCCAGTGCACTGACTGTATGAGAGTACCTCATAGGACCCAACTTCAAACAAACAGAACTATCCCTTTAAGGAAAAAATATATACATCAAAATAAAAGAACAAAATATATCAATTCAAGCACTTTCAATGACACGTCTATTTATGTCAAACTTTCAATGCATCGATTTCCCCCCCTCAAATTCAACAAACCTTCAAGGACCTGTGTGTGCCCTGCAACCACCACTAGTAACTAACTACCCCATCTGAGTGGTGGGGGGTCTCGGCAGATACAGGATAGAGACCCTTCTCACGGGGGCCATTTTGTGTCGAAAAGGCAGGGTAAACACAGGTGCAAGCAAAACACTAATGAGGGTTTCAAACTTCCATGATTGGAACTTGGAAACCCTCATATTAGTGTTTTGCTTGCACCT
>NC_139628.1:41580176-41585176 GCF_964638095.1 Poromitra crassiceps
TTCCAGACATCTAACACTGGTCAAACAAAGGAAACAGAGAAAATCAATTACAACACCAACACTGACCCCCACCCTCCCCTCCTCTGATCTGTGCAATCAAAACCATCTGAGAGAGAGAGAGAGAGAGAGAGAGGGAGAGAGAGAGAGAGAGAGGGAGGGAGGGAGAGAGAGAGAGGGAGAGAGAGAGAGAGAGAGAGGGAGAGAGAGGGAGGGAGAGAGAGAGAGAGAGAGAGGGAGGGAGAGAGAGAGAGAGGGAGAGAGAGAGGGAGGGAGAGAGAGAGAGAGGGAGAGGGAGGGAGAGAGAGAGAGAGAGAGGGAGGGAGAGAGAGAGGGAGAGAGCATGCATGCATGCCCAAAGTTAAAGACCCCAAAAGTCATATTTTAAGATGTATGTAAAATACTCCGCTTTGTATGATGTTTTTGTCCTCCCCCCTCATTAAAAATACGGATATGCAAATATATTTCATCTCAACATTTTTCCTGCTGCACACAAGATGTCTCCTACTTCACTGTGAAGTCCATTCTCAGTGTATCAGTGTACTGCAGACGTCAAGTTTCCACATCACACTTGTGTCAGTTGAATATTGGACCAGGATTGGCTTCCAAACTATTTATGATGTCACAAATCATGCCCGTAGGCCCGCCCTCAAACATTTGGATTCTCAATGAGCTCAGAGAAACTCCACTTTCAGCAGCTGAATGTGAAAACAGCTTCTAGTGTCAAACTCTGCACACACATCATTCTGCACAGAGAAGCTCAAACAACCAACTGAAGGAACAAGATGAACAACTGATTTTTGAGTGGGAAAGAGGGAACAGGAGAAGATATAGGAGAGAGGGAAGGGAGGACAGATGAGAGGAGGGGAGGAGAGAGGGAAGGAAAGACAAGAGAGGAGGGGAGGAGAGAGGGAAGGAAAGACAAGAGAGGAGGGGAGGAGAGACAGAAGAGAGGAGGGGAGGAGAGAGGGAAGGAAAGACAAGAGAGGAGGGGAGGAGAGAGGGAAGGAAAGACAAGAGAGGAGGGGAGGAGAGACAGAAGAGAGGAGGGGAGGAGAGAGGGAAGGAAAGACAAGAGAGGAGGGGAGGAGAGAGGGAAGGAAAGACAGAAGAGAGGAGGGGAGGAGAGAGGGAAGGAAAGACAGAAGAGAGGAGGGGAGGAGAGAGGGAAGGAAAGACAGAAGAGAGGAGAGGAGGAGAGAGGGAAGGAAAGACAGAAGAGAGGAGAGGAGGAGAGAGGGAAGGAAAGACAGATGAGAGGAGAGGAGGAGAGAGGGAAGGAAGACAGTAAGAGAGGAGAGGAGGAGAGGGAAGGAAAGACAGAAGAGAGGAGAGGAGGAGAGAGGGAAGGAAAGACAGAAGAGAGGAGAGGAGGAGAGAGGGAAGGAAAGACAGAAGAGAGGAGAGGAGGAGAGAGGGAAGGAAAGACAGAAGAGAGGAGAGGAGGAGAGAGGGAAGGAAAGACAGAAGAGAGGAGGGAAGGAGAGGGGGAAGGAAAGACAGAAGAGAGGAGAGGAGGAGAGAGGGAAGGAAAGACAGAAGAGAGGAGAGGAGGAGAGAGGGAAGGAAAGACAGATGAGAGGAGGGGAGGAGAGAGGGAAGGAAAGACAGAAGAGAGGAGGGGAGGAGAGAGGGAAGAAAGACAGAAGAGAGGAGAGGAGGAGAGAGGGAAGGAAAGACAGAAGAGAGGAGAGGAGGAGAGAGGGAAGGAAAGACAGAAGAGAGGAGAGGAGGAGAGAGGGAAGGAAAGACAGAAGAGAGGAGAGGAGGAGAGAGGAAGGAAAGACAGAAGAGAGGAGGGAAGGAGAGAGGGAAGGAAAGACAGAAGAGAGGAGGGAAGGAGAGAGGGAAGGAAAGACAGAAGAGAGGAGGGAAGGAGAGAGGGAAGGAAAGACAGAAGAGAGGAGGGAAGGAGAGAGGGAAGGAAAGACAGAAGAGAGGAGAGGAGGAGAGAGGGAAGGAAAGACAGAAGAGAGGAGAGGAGGAGAGAGGGAAGGAAAGACAGAAGAGAGGAGGGAAGGAGAGAGGGAAGAAAGACAGAAGAGAGGAGGGGAGGGAGAGAGGGAAGGAAAGACAGCAGAGAGGAGGGAAGGAGAGAGGGAAAGGAAAGACAGAAGAGAGGAGAGGAGGAGAGAGGGAAGGAAAGACAGAAGAGAGGAGAGGAGGAGAGAGGGAAGGAAAGACAGATGAGAGGAGAGGAGGAGAGAGGGAAGGAAAGACAGATGAGAGGAGAGGAGGAGAGAGGGAAGGAAAGACAGATGAGAGGAGGGGAGGAGAGAGGGAAGGAAAGACAGAAGAGAGAGGGGAGGAGAGAGGGAAGGAAAGACAGATGAGAGGAGGGGAGGAGAGAGGGAAGGAAAGACAGAAGAGAGGAGGGGAGGAGAGAGGGAGACGCAGACAGACAGAGGGGAGGGATGGAGGGCTCAACTTCTCCAGACAGATCAGGTTACTGGGAGTCTGGGGGCACACACACGCATACAGACACACACGCACGCATGCACACACACACACGCACACAGGTCACAGTGGACCCGCTGCCCTCCAGACACACACATGCCGAGACACAGATATCCTCGTAAACACTCCGAAAGACACAGACACACACACACACACACACACACACACACACACACACACACACACACACACACACACACACACACACACACACACACACACACACACACACACACAGAGCGCTTTGATTTCTCACACTCTCTTATGCACATACACTGATTTTCACAAATGCACGCCTGACACATTTACACATGGGGAAATGTCCACACACACACACACACACACACCCACACACACACACACACACACACACACACACACACACACACACACACACAATCTCTCTCTCTCGCTAAAAAAAACCCACCTTCAAATTAGAGCAGGGAAATCAAAGGAGACAGCAAAGGAGGCTGACTGCATCCATTTCAATAAAGTGGTAAACGTCAAAGCCACGCTCAGATCTATTCTTACCCAATAAGAGGGAGTGGGTTGACGGTGCGGCTGCGAGCTGCGCCTCACCTACAGGGAGGAAGTGGAGCCAGAGGCATTGTGGGACACATGCACACACAGGCATGAAGGCACAGTTATCTCTCTCAGACCTTACACAAGCTGGAGAGAGGGGTCAGGGTTCAGTGTGGAACTGGGTTAAAGAGACAGTAACACAGAAAGTAACACACTGTGAGAGACGGAGGGGACGAGGACGAGGGGAAGACAGGGAAGGAGACAGAGGAGGGAGGAGGACGGAAAATAGCAGCAGGAAGATGAGGAGGACAGATAGGAGTGGACAATAGGAAGAATCCAAAAAGAAGAGGAAACCACATCTGCAGCAGGAGCAGAAAAACGACAGTGGAATAGAATAGAAATATTCCAAATACATGTATTCCTGAAGTTTACAGGTATTTCTGCTTTATTATATAGAGAAAGAGAAGCAATGAGAGAGACCCCAAAACCCCCACAAATACTCTTCCATGAACCAAAACTGCCCCCTCCTCCCTGATCCAGCCAATTACAGCTGTCAATCCCCCAACCCCCCCCCCCCCCTCCACCCACACACCCTTCATCTTCCATCCTCTTCCTCCTCTTCTTGTTAACCCTCCACCCCCTCGGAAACATAATTGGGTTAATGCATTACTGTAAGCCAATCAGATGGATCGATAGAGGTCGCAGCTGGGTCACAGATAGGTCATGGCTGGGGGTTTGTAGGGTGGGGGGGGGGGGGGGGGGGACAGATGGTGGAGTGTGTGTGTGTGTGTGTGTGTGATCGTACTTCACACACAGAAGTTCAGATTTTAGCGTTTGTGTAGCAAGGACAGTCCTTTATATACTGTCCAAACAGCCCTCGTGGATAGGAGTTCACTAACCCTGGTCGAGTGAGATATTGAAGACATAAGAACTGGTTGTATTGCATCGGCGACAGACGAAGCCAAACGCACACCTGTCCACAAAACCAGTTTCCGGACAAACACCAGTGAAAGGGACTCGCCCTTTCATTCACAAACATCCCCAGGTACACACACACTCGAGCAGCCTGCACAGATACACTCACACTCTCCACTCAGATGCAGACACTAAAGGCCCAATTATACTCGACGTTAAAGACGGAGAGGGACAGAGCCTTGTGTCCGTACTCTGCATTCATTTCCTGCATTTTCTGTCCGTCCTCTGAAAGCTTATGGATACGCATGAAACGGAGCAAAACCACACACACACACTCATGCATTTGACTCTCTACTGCCCACTGGTGAATGTATTGCTTTAAAGGAACACTGCCCATTTTCAACCAGCTTTGTATCATTAGAACATCAGTAGTATATCAGAAAACTGTAAACTGTTTTGAAGTCTGTCATTTAATTTGACAGTTATTGAGTGTTAAAGTGTGGACCAGTGACATCACTGGTCCACACTAACTCAAATTAATAACTCATTAACTCAAATCAACTCTCAATAACTGTCAAACTAGATGAATGATGAATAGTTTGACAGTTATTGAGAGTTGATTTGAGTTAATGAGTTATTAATTTGAGTTAGTGTGGACCAGTGATGTCACTGGTCCACACTTTAACACTCAATAACTGTCAAATTAAATGACAGACTTCATAACCTGATATACTACTGATGTTCTAATGATACAAAGCTGGTTGAAAATGGGCGGAGTGTTCCTTTAACATGATACCAACGTGAAAGACGCATGGAAGTATGTGGGCAGCGACGATAATAAAACGGACGCATCTATTTACGTATGAACATGGAGTATAAATGAGCCATGAGGCCTGAAGACTAAGCTGTCTTTGAAGATGAGTTGAAGGGAACAGGGAAATGAACTACGCAGACGGACAGACACCACGGATCAGTGTGACCACGGCCTAACGTGGCCCCGTTTACACCACGTCGCTTTCTACATCAAATGGAAACACTCTGTTGCGTTTTGGCCTTCATGACATGACATGACATGACATGACATGACATGTCACAACGGTGTTGTAGGG
>NC_139628.1:41590981-41593481 GCF_964638095.1 Poromitra crassiceps
CAATGCAATGTTCCATTCTTAAATACCACAAAATAGTCTATTTTACCACAGAATATCCTATTCCATGCTATAATACCATACAAGTCTATGACATACTATTCTATTCACGATCAATTACTCCACTATATCACATTACATGCTCTCTTAAGCCATAAGCTATTCCATCTTCCCATAGAACAGTTTATCACAATAAACCTATTCCCTTTTACAATTCCATACAATACTTCCCATCCTATCCTGCCATATCATATTCTCGTGTAATACACCACTTTCTGCCGTGTGTTTTGTACTGGGAACCAGCCGCGCAATGTAAACAGATTAGCGTAGCATTAGCGCCGGCCGCGTCCTGTATACAGTATTTCCTAATAGGGCAAGACGTGTGTCAGATAGCGAGCGAGCAGCGATGATCTACTCCAGCCCCACAGCAGGCGACCCTGGCTGAACCCGCGCCGGCACGCCGCTATTGGATGATCGCAGCTGGACAGGAAGTGGTGAGAAATGGGGGGGGGGGGGCGGGGGGGGGGTAGAAAAAGACAAAAGGAAAAGGAAACAGAGAGATGCAAGAGAGTGGGAGACGAGACGCTCCACTTCCGCTGCTAATGAATTAATGAAAGGGAGAAAGGAGGAAATTCCCCCGGGGGGATGTGGGGGGGGGGAGGGGGGAGGGGGGAACTGCAAACGCAATCGTAACAGTGATTTCAGCTTGTGTGTATTTTGTGTGTGTGTGTGTGTGTGTGTGTGCGTGCGCAGGCGGGTGCTCACGTGTGTGTGAGAGAGGAGTATTGTAAGGATCAGTTTACAGTAGTATGGGTGAGGCGTTACTACAGCTTTTATTCTGAGAATGTTGGAAATTGGTTTGAGCATGGGGAGGGTACGGACTTAATTAGACACACACACACACACATAAATAAGCGCGTGCGTGCGCAGCTCAAATACTGACACCAATATTAGCTCCAGGCACACGCCGGCACAAGTGTTCTGTTTCTCACACACTCGCGATGGGAGGAGCAAGCGCACACACACACCACACACACACACACACACACACACACACACACACACACAGAAAGATGCCGGCACCGATTAGCATTAGCTTATATCCACCATCCCACGTATCAGTGGCACACATCAACATTAACAGTCACACACACACGAAAAACGCTGGCTACCATTAGCTTCTTATATCCTGCTATCAGTAACGCAAGCGTGGCACGGCGGCGTGTGTGTGTGTGTGTGTGTGTGTGTGTGTGTGTGTGTGTGCTGTGTGCGGTGCATGTGTGTGTGTGTGTGTGCGTGCGTGTGTGCAGAAGAGATAGGCATTCACTGATTAATGCTTAGGCAGCAAAGTCGCAACAGTGTTCAATAAGCATCAGCTGTCTGTCTCAGCACAGAGAGATGAAGAGAGACGCATAATATGAGGAAAGAGAAGAGAGAGAGAGAGAGAGAGAGACAGAGAGAGAGAGAGAGAGTAGCTGGCATTTAAATCACCTCCTCCGAGTGAAGGCGAAAAACGAGAGAAAAGACAGGGGAGGATGAATGAGGAAGGGGGTAAGGGAGAGACAGAGAGGAGAGCGAGAGAGGATCAAAATTAACTACTTTTGTGTCTTGTTTTACACACCAGCGAGCAAGCCATGGGAGGGGGGGGGGGCATTTAAATCTGCCCAGTCGGTTGTGACATGAACCACTGGTCCTGCCTGGGACCTTCAAGAGCCTGCTGGAGGTGTGACATGAGCCACTGGTCCTGCCTGGGACCTTCAAGAGCCGTCTGGAGGTGTGACATGAAACCACTGGTCCTGCTTGGGAGCCTTCAAGAGCCTGCTGGAGGGTGTGGCATGAGCCACTGGTCCTGCCTGGGACCTTCAAGAGCCTTCTGGAGGTGTGACATGAAACCACTGGTCCTGCTTGGGACCTTCAAGAGCCTGCTGGAGGTGTGGCATGAGCCACTGGTCCTGCCTGGGACCTTCAAGAGCCTTCTGGAGGTGTGACATGAAACCACTGGTCCTGCTTGGGACCTTCAAGAGCCTGCTGGAGGTGTGGCATGAGCCACTGGTCCTGCCTGGGACCTTCAAGAGCCTTCTGGAGGTGTGACATGGACCACTGGTCCTGCCTGGGGACCTTCAAGAGCCTGCTGGAGGTGTGACATGGACCACTGGTCCTGCCTGGGACCTTCAAGAGCCTTCTGGAGGTGTGACATGAGCCACTGGTCCTGCCTGGGACCTTCAAGAGCCTGCTGGAGGTGTGACATGGACCACTGGTCCTGCCTGGGACCTTCAAGAGCCTGCTGGAGGTGTGACATGGACCACTGGTCCTGCCTGGGACCTTCAAGAGCCTTCTGGAGGTGTGGCATGAACCACTGGTCCTGCTTGGGACCTTCAAGAGGCTGCTGGAGGTGTGACATGGACCACTGGTCCTGCCTGGGACCTTCAAGAGCCTTCTGGAGGTGTGGCATGAACCACTGGTCCTGCTTGGGACCTTCAAGAGGCTGCTGGAGGTGTGACAT
>NC_139628.1:41598481-41623481 GCF_964638095.1 Poromitra crassiceps
TACTAGATGCCTTTCTATGTGAAGGAGCTCTACTCTGAGTCTCTCACACGGGTGACTGAGCTTCTCACCCTATCCCTAAGGGAGATGCCAGCCGCTTGTATCATCCATCTCGTCCTTGACCCATAGTTCACAGGTGAGGGTTGGGATGCAGATCAAGAGTCGTAGACCGATTCTCCGGCCCATCTCAGACTCTGTCGTCCCCTCATTCGAGGACAAGAAAGACCCCGAGATTCTAGCCTGGGTAAACCCAGCCCCCATGTGACCTGCTCTCAGACCTGCTCTCAGTCACCTTGTGACTGTAAGCAGGGTAAGCCTGAGAGCAGGTCACGTGGGGGCTGGGTTTACCCAGGCTACCGAGATTCCTGAAACCCTTCACTTGGTGGACAATCCACCGGGTTCCTGCGGAGGACCATGGCCTCAGATATACAGGTGCCGATCGTCCTCCCAGCGGCTTCACACTCAGCTGCAAACCGATCCAGTGAGTGTTGGTAGAGGGGGGGTAGAGTTACCTTTTTAATTATTACAATCTCACCCCGAAGACCTCATTATTTCAACAGCTACATCTACAGCTTTTCTGACATTTCCGAACCCATTCGAAGAGACACTTGTCATCACATCACACTGCCAGTCTGTGCCATTACTGTGTTTGCTACCGGCCTGCTCAGCGCGTGACAGGAGATGACACTGGTTGCACTAGATAGTTGTGTACATAACCCTCCCTCACCCTCCACCTCACCCCGGGGCCATCGCAGTGAATGAGAAGGTGTTCTCCGACGACGCGCCTGGTTGGGTGACAGTTTAAACGAAAGGAGAGAGAGAGAGAGAGAGAGAGAGAGAAAGCCAACAGGAAGTGAGGCAAGGTGAGTCGACCAATAGAGAAGGAGAGTATTAGAAGCGGAGTGGAGGAGGGAAAGCACACGGGGAGGCGGAGAAGAGGCCAGTCAATGCGCTGGCACGTTACATAATTCTCTCATTGTATTGATTTATCGCCTTGCAGATTTGGCCCCCGGCCAGTATGCAATAGCATCTGTAATATTTGAGCTGGAGCCCATGGCGGCGAGGGGGGGGGGGGAGGATGGGGGGGCGTAAATGGCGAGTGATGAAGAGGGCAGGGGAAAAGATAGAGAGAATGGGAGATAAAAAGAAGAAGGAGAGCGATAGAAAGAAGAGGGGCGGAGGAGGAGTGCAGAGAGGGTGAGTAATGGCCGGCGATATTTGGGATGCAGCCAAAGTGACACCGATAAAGAGAGAGAGAGAGAGAGAGAGAGAGAGAGAGAGAGAGAGAGAGAGAGGAAGCAGCGACAGATAATGAGAAGAGACGGAGAGAAACAAAGCGTTTAAGAGGGCGCTTAATTGAGCGAGATGCAAATGGGCGAGATTTGGGGAGCGGGAACAAGTGCAGACGGGATGGAGAGATAATGAGAGAGAGAGGGAGGGAGGGTTAGAGAGAGAGAGAGAGAGAGAGAGAGAGAGAGAGAGAGAGAGAATGTGTGTCAGTGAGTGCAGTCCAAAGGAGGGATCCTTGTTGTTGTAATCAGTACAGTTATATAAGAGAGACCGTACTGGATACACAGGACAGACTGGCTCTACTGCACACACACACACACACACAAACACACACACGTACGCACAAACACACACACACACACACGTACGCACAAACACACACACACACACACGTACGCACACACACACACACACACACACACACACACACACACACACACACACACACACACACACACACACACACACACACACACACACACTCTCTCTGACAAGCAGATGAGGGGAAGAGCGCATATAAAAGCAGAAAACTAGATAAATGGAGTGAATTGAGAGAGAGAGAGAGAGAGTATGAAAGGGAGAAAATTAGACTGAGAGTAGGGGGAGAGGGAGAGAGAGAGAGAGAGAGGGGGGGAGAGAGAGCTCTAGTACGGGCTTTCCTTGTGCCGGTGTGAATAATTTACTTTTCCTCTCTCTCTCTTAAAAGATATATTCAACTGGGGCTGTACGAGCTGATTAATTGCCAATTAATGTTTAACGAGGTACAGCTGTGTTCAATTAACACTGGTTTAGGCGCCATCTCTCCCGACACCCCCCAACTCCCCACCCCCCCCACTCCCACTTTCTGTCCCTCCCTCCCTCCCCTCAAAAAGCATACCCTCCTCTTCTTCCCCCTCTCTGGTTTCGATTCATTGCTATTGCATTTCCTATTAGAGAGAGGCAGAGAGAGAGAGAGAGGGAGAGGGAGAGAGAGAGAGAGAGAGAGTGAGAGTGAGAAAGAAGTTACGTTTCTCTACTGGGTTTCCATTTTACCTTTGTGAATCACGATGTGGCGAATTTGGGGGGGAAACTGACTGGAAACAGCACAATTCTTCAATATTGTAAAAAAAAGTGTATACGCTCAATTGAAGGAGGTCATTTATTTGTTGACGAACACATCCATCCAATAAGTAGCGGACACAAATTTGTCACATAAATGATATGGATTTGGCATGATGAGCCATGCCATGAGTGGTTCAGTTTCATTGTCAACAGTGGAAATACGGTTTGGGACGTCCTGAAAGACTGGCTGCAAAATATCTGTCCACCACAACCTCACCACCACCACAAACGTCTCGCCCATGCAGAAGATGCCCACCATGAGTCGGCACATTCAAATATCACCAAGTACATTTCTTTGTTTTCCTCTTCAGATGAAAGCATGAAATGATGCCCGACATCAGCTGACGCTCACTGTAAGAACAATTACAACTTGCACAATAATACTACAATCAACTCTTCAAACACTCTTTCCAGTCTTCTCGTGGATGTCGTGTTTTGACATTCAGGGAGCCGATTTATTCACTTTAAATCCAGTTGACCTGATTTGTATTTTATTTTGTTTGCAACATTTCAAAAGTTTGTTTATAATTCACTTGACAGTTGCATGGAAACATAGCTAGAGATGGGAGAGCGGGAGGTCCTGGCACAGAAACTCAAATCAAAGTCAGACTTTGTTTTAAACAGAGAGTACAGGCTGGCACAATATATTTGACCACCATGACTGATGGAACTCAGAAAATCATCGACAATATACAGTAGGGTATTTATTCAGTAGACACAAACAGGCTTAAGAAACAGGCCACACAGGCAGACCTGGCAACCCCAGGGGGCCAGGCTGTGCACATTGTATCATCAGAATCTCACTTCTTGCTGCATTATGAGAGAAATCTGCAGGCGCATCAAGTTTTAGTAGGGATGACATCACATTATATGAACATATTCAACCGCTAACTAACTAAAACCATGCAAACAAATGGCAATAACATTAGCAATCTAAACATAATGTTCATACTGTACTTCATAGAGTGCAGTAAAAATCCGCTTGTGAGGCAGCTGGACTCACGCAAGATCACATGATCGATCACATGACAAATCTATCTTGCCGCGCTCCAATCTATTGGTTTGAATCCGAACCAGTGGTTCAGACCAATCAGCGACCTATGAGGCAGCGATGGGCGGGCTTTAGGTGTGACGACAGTGAGAAGTTAGCCTGTTATAGACAAGACGGTTCATCCAATCACCTGCCAAGTAGCTTTTCGAAAGTGCCTGCATCTTTGAAAACTGTTTCCGGAGTGGCGAGTGACTCGCTCCCAGATGGTTATGTGAAAACAAACCATCTGGCAGCATCAGTAAAAAAAAAAAAAAAAAAGTCGGCAGCACCGCCTGCTATTGGTCCGGAGCAGGTCCGGAGGCAACACGGGGATGGCAGTCTGCCAGGGCTGGTAATATTAATATTAGGCTTTAATATTAGAGACACACCAGGCAGGCTCTGCCAATAATATCAAATAATACTCTGCCGGTCTCCTAAATGGTCACGTGGTCACCTCTCCCCTTGAAGTGTTGTGGTAGAGAGAGCTTGCTGACGTGGGGTTAGTGCTGGCCTAGCAAGCTAAGTTGAGCTAGAGATTGTGAGTTCCCAAACTACACACGCACGCACACACTCACAAATGTAAACACAAAGCTGCCCCTTGTTAGCTCACTCTAGTTGATTAAAAAAAAAATCCAACCACAGATTTAGCTACTACATCAACGAACTTCACATGTAGCTTTAGCTAATCGCTCCCTGCTAACGTGAGCTCCCGTTGCCAAATCTCGTGAGAGTGTGTTGCTGAGACTAGGCACTTCTTAACATGAAGTCTGGATCATGTCTGGCTAGCCAGAGCAGGATATTTTCCGGTTTTACCTTTCTAGACATGAGGAGTCTGTGTTTAGAAACAGCTGGAAATGGTCAGTATTCTCTCTGCCAGTGGGCGGGGGGAGGGGGTACGGTAGCATGTATCAATAACAAGAAATGTTATATGGAAACAGCTTTAGCGAATCTGTAACCAAACTCCATTCAAAAACATGCCATTTTAACGGAGGGTCCATTCCGACCACGAGGGGTGGCAATGTGCCAAAAATGAGCGCTTCACCTTTGTTACATAAAGCCGCCCAGTCAAAATAGTGGTCGCACCGTCGTCAATCACTGTGGGTGATTTATTTTACAAGTGGCATTCAAGTCATATCTGACTAGTTTTCAATGTATTTCTCCCCACAAAAGTTAGGCTAGGCCTATGTCTCACTTTTTCTGACATGGGATTAAGCAAGCAGCGCAGCAGTAAGCGTCCCCCCTCTGTGATGCACCGGACCTGCCTGCCTGCATAGCTGAAGCGCGTTGGGATCCCTCTACCAAACAATTCAAGCCGTTTGCAGCACTTGAGGAAACCGTGAGTTTGCTCGTTTAATTCGTTGATATAAGCGATTGCCCGAACGATTCATTAATTAATAAACTACGTGAACGTGAAGTGCCACCACCCGCCCACATAACAACTACATGATCAGGATCATGACCTGCCAGTGTTTAACAACAGCCGCTTTTCATATAATGCGGATCATTTACTTGGGCTTGAGATGGATATGATACGGACTCGCGGGAGTGCGCGTAAGCCGGCTAATTGTTGTTTAACATGCAGGCCAACCGGCTAGGAGCTGGTTATAATCCTGATCCCACTGCATGTTAACCTCTTCCCCCCTAGCGGGCCCGCCGGCGGGCTGAGCCCTTGTCATCTCTCACAAATGACTCTCTACAGCAGCCTAGGAAGCAGGCAGCGAGACATACAGTACACCAAAATGTCAGGAAGAAACGTGGCTACAAGACTCTGACAAGCATTTGTATTCAAACGAAAAATAATTCCAACCCCAAGCAACAATATCACCATGTAGCAAAAACAAGAAAACCGTGCATGCCTGCGTTTATGTGGTGATTTGTTTTTGCGAGTGAATCTTTTCTCTCCAAACGAGGCGGCTTTGGATAGCTAAGGCTCTGCTCTTTCCAAAGAGGTATAGATCGTCTCTGAGAGATGAAAACTCACTCAGTAGGCTGTCAAAGAACAGCAAAAAAGTTTTAACGTTTTACAGATAAAACTACAAGTTATGTCTTACCTTTGCTGTTTTCAAATCAAAAGTTGTGTTTGACTTCATAAAAACGCTACTAATTGCTACTCCTAATGCCTCTTCATCATCTTAAAGTGTTGTTTTTTTACAGTCATCGTGTTTACAAAGCCATATGGAGGATTTTACATGGAGTGGTCATCTTCACAGAATAGACGAGCTTTGGGTTCAGTCGACAGCATTTCCTGGAAAACGGTCTGACATAAATTATTTCAGTTTACGTCGATTCTATTGGCTCTGACGCTTCCATAGAGGTGTCAATCATCGAAATCGGCCAATGGGGTCCCGAGATATCCCTCTGCGTAACGTCCCAAGCTTTGCCTGCAATTTCAAGAGGCTTTTCTGATGCATTTCACAGAGTAAAAATACAGATATAACGCTTGAGGGTTATCCAAACCATAACGCATATTAACTGAGTACCTATAGTGATATGTAAGTAGGAGGAAAAAAAAGGTATTTCAGTGTTCTACCATAGAAAAGTCAAATGGCACCCATGATACCCAAATTGTGCCCAGATCATGTCCGCCTGGGCCTACATGTAGTAAATCATCTGTACAATTGCTCTGGTTCACTTTCTAAGGATTTCCTTTGATACAAGCACTCATAAGATATTAGTCTACTGCTCCATAGAATAATTTGGCTACCAACCCATGATTTTCAGGTGCTTTTCATCCAAAATAGTGTTGTTTTTTTTGGGCGGAGCTTGAATTTTTAATTTTTTGCCATGTTCTAACTGATTTTACTCTGATACAGTACATTTGTAATTAATTCTGACACTTTTACAGCAATCTCACAGGTGTTGGCTAGCTTTTGAAAAAAATAATTTTCAGAAAATACCCTGTAGTTGTGGAGATATACTCAATTCAGTTCAGGCATGTCATTTTCGGCAGGTGAGCTGAAAAATGGGCTTAGGGGTTAACAGGTTAAGAAGTGGCTACTGAGACAGGTCTCGAGCAATTTTAATTTTCTCCTGATCTGTCTGTCTGAAAAATATCATTTGAGTGTCAGAATGTTCAGGAGATATGTGGCTTCTGAAAATGGGCCCAATATTTACTTTGATGACTATGGGGGCGAAAGAATCTGTCATAATCTGAGATCACGTTCACTCCTCCCATTGACTCCAAGAGACTCAGGACGTGCCGCAAGTCTCCTAAGTGGGCGTGGCCGTGGCGAGGCCTCCGTGGCACAGATACAGGAAGTGACTGGAAGATGGGGTGACTCGCTCTGATAATCCCACCATCTCTGGTGGAACTTTAGATATAGAGCGCTGTGGGTGTCGCAAATGTCATCAGTTCCACAAACAAGCAGGTAGGATGGGTGGCGATCAGTACGGAACGCTGGTGAACCCGTTGACACCGAGGCATTTGGAATTCTCCAGCACGCCTCCATTTGCCTCCTCTCTTCTCCTCGCTCCTTAAGCAAAGACCCACAGGGCTCACAAGCTCTCTCGCCCTCATCCCCCTGTTTCCACACGCCGCTCTCATCTGATTCATCATCTGCCTTGCAGCCTCTCTCTCTCTCTCTCTCTCTCCCTCCCTCCCTCTCTCTCTCTCTCTCTCTCTCTGTCAAGGCAAAACAATACCGCTGGGTCTCACAGTTCTTTTCCCCCCCGTGAACTCTGTGTATGTGTGTGTGTGTGTGTGTGTGTGCTTTTACTGAGTGAAAGCAATTGCAGAACCTGTCTGATCCGTAGACTGTATACAAATATGGACGTAGCCACCGAGACATCGTCCATTGGTTTGTGGACTTTTTAAGCCTTGAGTTTGGCTTTTTGACCGTCGCCATCTTGGATGAGAAGAGCTACAGCATTTATCATCTAATTGACTCTAAAGTGGACCCTAATTCACAAAATGAACATCATGCTGCATTGAAGATTGAGACCATGAACTCATTAGGAAACTGTTTACTGAGGTAATAAATCAAGTGAGAAGCAGGGTCATTTCCCCATTGACTTCTATACAATTGGACTTCTTTTTGCAATTTGCAGTATGAACAGCTGAGTTATATACAAATTCACTGCCCGTACAGTGAATGGTGAAATTAGCTACTGTAGAGACCAAAACTGTTTTTTGTACCAGGCTGTAAACATGTTTATTTCTGCTATAAAGGCTGTCATTTTAACATGGGGGTCTATGGGGATTGACTCGCTTTTGGAGCCAGCCTCAAGTGGCCATTTGAGGAACTGCAGTTTTTGGCACTTTAGCCTCATTTTTCAAAGACGGAGGTTGCCGCTTGGAATGAGCATCACGCACACACATGCACACACTCATATAAACATGGTAGTTATATTAATTTATAATAGAAATGTTAGGCAGCAACATTTACAGGGAGCACTGGAGAGACTGCAGAGACAACAGAGACAGAGAGATCTATCTGGTTGAGCGTGTGTGTGTGTGTGTTTATACAGACTCTGTACGTGCAGCCATGTGTGACTGTCGTGGGTATGTACTGTGTCTGTGTGTGTGTGTGTGTGTGTGTGTGTGTGTGTCGGTGTGTGTGTGTGTGTGTGTGTGTGTGTGTCTGTCTGTCTGTGTGTGTGTGTGTGTGTGTGTGTCTGTCTGTCTGTGTGTGTGTGTCTGTCTGTGTGTCTGTGTGTCTGTGTGTGTGTGTCTGTGTGTGTGTGTGTGTGTGCGCGCGTGCGTGTGTGTGTGTGTGTGTGTGTGTGTGTGTGTGTGTGTGTGTGTGTGTGTATGTCTGTCTGTCTGTCTGTTCGGCCTTTCTTAGCCTCTCCTTTTTCTGTTCTTTTTTCCCTTTTTGGCTTTCATTACAATCTGATACCTCCACCCATCTGTTCACAAAGGAGGGGGGGGAGAGGAGGAGGGAGGAGGGAGGAGAGAGAGGAAGAGGGGAGAGGTGACAGGAGCATGCAGAGTCGGCTACCACTCTTCCACCATGCTCCTCCTCACTCTTCTGTCTTTGTCCTCTCCCTCCCTCCCTCCCTCCCTCCCTCTCTCCTCGTCTCCTCCTTTCATCTTCTGATCCAGGCAGAATGGAGACCAGCTTCCTGTAAAGAGCCCAGCAGGTGTGTGGTGTGTCTAATTGTATGTGAGTGTGTGGGTTTGAAAGTGTGTGTGCAAAATATGCTTTACAGTCCCTTGCGCGAAAGCCTTTTTCTTCTGAGTCACATTGTGCCTGTGTTGTATCTACTGTATGTGTGAGTTAGGTGCGTGTGCGTTCAGTGTGTGTGTGTGTGTGTGTGTGCGTGTAGGAGAGATATCTAGTTTCCTCAGGGGAGGCCAGGCCCATTTCCACTGTCTGCCGTAGCCAAACAAGCCAGCAGTGCATCGATAATCTATTAGGACAGCAACACACACGCACGCGCGCGCACACACACACACACACACACACACACACACACACACACACACACACACACACACACACACACACACACACACAGATTGTTCCTCTTACCTCTGGGTATGTGCTGGCTGCAACTGTGTGGGCCAGATATCACCTGCACCTGAAAAGCAAGCACACCATCGAAGTGAGAAATAACACACACACACACACAACGCATACAGTTTGTACACACACAACATACCGGTGAATTCGGGTGCGGCGCCACCCACACACACACACACACACCCTATTTGCACTGTGCATGAAATTCCCCACTGAATAGTCTCTGAGCTGGAAAACAGTTTTAACTTGATAAGTGATAGGGTGTTAGGAGAATGGGGTTAAAAGGTAATATATTTCCTAGAAAGTAGTGTTGATGAAAAATACCGTCCACCACATCTTCTGGGGCTATTATTATTATGTTCCATTGCTGTGAATTTTCATTTGTAGTCACAAATTTGCCCCAAATACAGTGTCTTGGTCCACGTTTGTGAAGATTATCCTGCTGAACACAAATGTCCACTCCCATAAGCTTGTGTTAACCACATACCTTATTTCCTCCCATAAGCTTGTTAATCACAGTCAGACCTTATTTCATGCATTTAACCGAAATCTGCGTTCTAAAATCCCACAGCCCTTTCCCCTTAAGAACCAACATGGCAGCCATTTCTGGTTTAGCTACAAAAATACATCATCCCTGGTACTCTATTGCCCATATGTCAGAATCTAAAAATGTCCAAATCAATCTTCACCTGCAACACCTGTTAGAACTGATCCTGGAATGGGACAAGGAGTGGACCTGGGTCTCAAAAGCAAAGTCGAACCCGTGCAACACTATGATGTGAGCCACTCACACATGTTCCTTTTCTTCTGATGAGTGATTTTGACTGCACAGGTATGGATTTAGGCTAAGTATATAGTCAGGGTCAAGGAGGTGCAACTGGTAATTATTTGGCCTGCAAACACCCACATTGAGAGACACAGTCACACGACATAAATCACCGACGCACACAAGAGGACAAAGCACTGGAAAACACGGACCAAACCAAATACATGGGATCTGATGTAACAGATCACAATACACACACACACACACACACTCTCGCTGGTAACAAGTCTTCTTATCTCAGCCTGATTACGGTGGTACCATTTATAGATTTGCTTGCCCCACTGCCTTGGCCAAGTTTACGGAGATCCTCCAGCCTCAGATCCAGCACTTGGCTTGGTTTTGAGGTGCCAAGTGTGAAGACTGAGGCTGGAAAAAAGAGCCTCTCTTATTTTGGCCCTTGGTCCTGGAACGACCTGCAAGTTCCACTTAAACTGGATTAGAGGTTGACCGATTATAATCGGCTGGCCGATTAATCGGTACCGATTATTGGCATTTTGAATTCATCGGCAGCTGCCTGCACTCACAAGGCCGGTTATTACAGCGGAGTAAAGACATGTAGTGTGACATGCCGGCAGGGTTAAGACATGTAGTGTGACAATTTATACTCGATGTTCACGATCACTACACGCATAGACATCGGCCCCCGCAAACAGATGCAGGATTAGTCCCGCATTATAAATTCAAAATATGCAGGGATTCCCGAAAATATGCGCGATTCCCGGAATCCCGCGCCGAATTTCAGGTCCACACTCTTTTGTAATAATATTGAGACAGTTTGGGAGATGAATCGTCTCCCAAACTGTCTCAGTTAATAGAATAATGCCGTTGAATGAGGTCTCTGATATACGTGCTCTCCCTTAAAAAGCCTACCAGTCACTTCTGAAATCTACTGCATAACCCAATGTATTTTTCTATTTCATTAATAAAATAAAATAAATCTAAAGCATGTTACTGGCTAAGATAACCATCTTATAATAGAGGTATTTATTAGATTCTCAATGTGCATGAATGGATAATGGAATTATAGGCTACCGTAAATTCCGGACTTTTTTTTTTTCCCGTTTTTTGGGCTTTTTTGGCCCCTGCGGCTTATATAACGGTGCGGCTTATCTATGGATTTTTTTCAGAAAAAAAAAAAAAAAAAAACGGAATTCTCTCTTCTTTAGCACTCTTTCTAACTATAAATCCACTTCTGTTTTAATTTCCTCTCTTGCCCTCTTTTCACCACACTGTATGACACTGTATGACACTGTGTGCACTGTAAAAAAGAAACACAGGTGGTGTTGTGTTATGTTGTTTTGTTGAAATGTTAATAAATGGGAGCTTCCTCAAACAGCCATCTCTTTCCCGACAATCCCCTATGTGCATGAACTCTTACATATGGTAATTAAACATTAAAACACAAAAAAAAAAAAAAAAAAAAAATACCATTAAAACACCCGCGGCTTATAGTCCGGTGCGGCTTATATATGTAAAAAAAACAGTCAACTTTGCAGGTGCGGCTTATACACCGGTGCGGCTTATAGTCCGGAATTTACGGTACTTTTTTTACCCAAATACTCTCATTCATTATTATATTTAAATCATTGTATTTTATCAAATGCACAAAAATAAAATAAAATAATAAAATAATCTGCATTATATATTGGCCACCCAGCCATTGAAAAACCCATATCGGTCGACGTCTAAACTGGATCCTTTTATTTCGCTCCTGTCAAAAGGTGTAACTCAGAATGCTATGTGTTCTGTAATGTGCTTTTGTGCATGTTTTTTTCCATTATATTATTCTGCTTTCATTGTTCTCCATGTTGTAAGTATTGTCTTTGTCATGTCAGCATTGTAAAAGAGATTTCTATCTCAATGCTTTTTATCTGGTTAAATAAGGGTAAATAAAACGCACGCACGCGCACGCACGCACGCACGCACACACGCACAAACACACACACACACACACATTCAAATAGGATTTGAAGCACAGGTATTGACCAGCCATAGAGAGTGGTGATTACTTAGAGCTGGTAAAGGAGACAGACACCCACTGTCATTATACCCTCCGCTCAGCCAGCCAAGACACACACACACACACACACACACTTGCAGAAAAGTGTGCTGGACCCACACACAAATACACACACAGGATTAGATGCGACACATACACACACATTTGTCCAGACCAAAAATAACAGGCGGCCAGACAAAACACATAAACAAGCTAGCAGCATGATGTAAGAATGTGCAATATCAGACATCATGCCCACCATCATTAAAGCTAAAGCCGTGTTTATCGACCCGCTAAGTAGGTGGGAGGAGCTGAGCCTTAAAGATGCATGCTTGTTTACAATAACACACACATATTCATATGGGAGAACGACATTACAGTATCCCAGTGGCAGCCAATATTTACTGTAGCCAGACGCACCGTAACACCACCAGGTTTACAGCCAGCTTAGGTTGATGAAATATGACGCATGCATTAAGGTTTATATAATGTGTGCCGTAAACAGGGCGGCAGTGAGGAGGTGTGTCTTACAGTAAAGTCCTGATGGAGACACTAAGTAAATGCCAAGAAAAGTGTAAATAAATCAATTCATCACCTTAGTTGTTGGTGGAGTTGACTACAATCTAGGGTTACTTTACTTCTGATTGGTGGAGCTGACTATTGAACCAGAGTTACATTACTTCTGATTGGTGGAACTGACTACTGACCAGAGTTACATTACTTCTGATTGGTGGAGCGGACTACTGAACCAGAGTTACATTACTTCTGATTGGTGGAACTGACTACTGACCAGAGTTACATTACTTCTGATTGGTGGAGCTGACTACTGAACCAGAGTTACATTACTTCTGATTGGTGGAACTGACTACTGACCAAAGTTACATTACTTCTGATTGGTGGAACTGACTACTGACCAGAGTTACATTACTTCTGATTGGTGGAGCTGACTACTGACTAGAGTTACATTACTTAGGATTGGATTAGTCTTGCTGGCCAGCCTCCCCTCCTAGAGACTAGGATAGGATATACTTGATTGTTCCATCTTGTCACACAGTATATGATGTTAAAATACAAACAACATAGACAGAGCTACTCTTCCTACACGGGAAAGACTGTCCCCGCAACCTTTCCATCTCCATTGACAACACTACTGTGTTTCCCTCTCAAACAGCTAAGAACCTTGGAGTGATCCTTGACAATCAGCTGTCCAACTCAGCCTACATCGCAGCAACTGCCCGCTCCTGTAGGTTCTCCCTGTACAACATCCGCAAAATCCGTCCGTTTCTCACAAGGGAAGCAACACAACTCCTGGTCCAGGCACTTGTCATCTCTCGCCTGGACTACTGCAATTTTCTTCTGGCTGAGCTACCTGCTGCAGCCATCCGACCACTTCAGCTCATTCAGAACGCTGCAGCCCGTCTGGTATTCAACCAACCCAAATTCTCTCATGTCACTCCCCTCTACCGGGACCTTCACTGGCTTCCCATCTCGGCACACATTCAATTCAAAACACTGGTTCTGGCCTACAGGGCAGTACACCAGACAGCCCCTCTGTACCTACAATCTATGGTCAGGCTCCAAAGCTCTCACCGTTCCCTCCGCTCCTCCACTAGTGCAGGACGCCTCGCCCCTCCTCCACTACGGGGGCTCAAAAGTCGCTCATCCCGATCTCGACTCTTCTCATCCCTGGCACCTCAATGGTGGACGAGCTTCCACCTTCGGTCAGGACGGCCGAATCACTGCCGATTTTTCGGAAAAGACTAAAGACACACCTTTTCAGGCTCCATCTGGGCCCTTCTTGAACTAACTTCTTTCTCTCTCTCTTGAAAAAACAACAACTTCTAAACTAACCTAAACTAAACTTGTACCACTATTCCTTCAGAAGTTGTAGTTGTCATAGACTGTGTTGCATAGTTGATTGCTCTATTGCTGACAAAAATGTGTTATTGTAAGTCGCTTTGGATAAAAGCGTCTGCCAAATGACGTAATGTAATGTAATGTAATGTAGTGCATGCATATACATACCATAGTGCATATATACACACAGGCATTATACACAAGCGCACACACCATACATACATGATACAGTACACGCACAGACTGCCATCAACTAACAAAATTGCACACTGCCCAGTGCCCACTGTACAACACTGTGGTATTCAAATTCAAATAAAACAGACCCATCAACATGGAGAGTGTTCATAAAGTGTACATGTATAAAGCATGTACGCTTTATGAAGACTCCATTTGTGAAGACTCCACTTCTGATTGGTGGAGCTGACTCCAGGCTAGTGTGAGATTACTTCCGATTGGTGGAAGGCTAGAGTTACATGACTTCCGATTGGTGGAAGGATAGAGTTACATGACTTCCGATTGGTGGAAGGCTAGAGTTACATGACTTCCGATTGGTGGAAGGCTAGAGTTACATGACTTCTGATTGGTGGAAGGCTAGAGTTTCACGACTTCTGATTGGTGGATCTGACTCACATTCTCTAAATGCCATCAAAGGGGCATGAGCAAGCCACGGTAGAAGCGGTGACGCAAACTGGCTTCAGGCTGTCTGCTTCTCGAACAGAGGCCGACTCTCTTTCTTCTGTGTATCAGCGGCCGTCCACCATGAGAAGACGCATCAAAACCCAAGTGGTGAACATTCCCTTTCATCAGACAAACCACTGGAGCGAGAAGCAGACTCACACAGGTCCACTGCAGCAGGATGAGACTGCAGTCCTCCATTCCTCCCACATCCTGAATCCTGAGCCAACATCCTGTTGAGGCTAACCCCATGTTGTTTGGTTGGCCTTTCTCCTCCTGTGTGAGGGAGGCTGATCGCACACCGCGCGGTGTTTACGTGAACGCAAACGTGAGCGAGAGAACATCTGCTCATTTGGCGTGTTAAAATCGTTAATGCTGCACGTCACAAATTCAAACGCAAAAACACACGCAAAAGCCATAGCAATCATTTCAGGTAAAGCCCTAAATATTCCATCATCCACCATTTTCCTCTTCGGATAATCTCTGGATTCCTGCCCTCTGGAATTCCTCCACAGATTATGCCTCCACTTAACTCCGCCAGGGAGAGGAGGAGGAAGGAGAAGGAGGAAGAGGAGAGGGGAGTATGCCAAGTAGTTGTTGCAACAGCTAGACTGGATATGTATTGCAGTCACTGTAATTCAATTCTTCCTAGTCCCTTTTGCCATTCATGTGCATGGGGTTTCTCATTACAGATATCGACAATTCAGTTGGCGATATCCCCAATTCACATTCCCAATATCTGCAACTGAATTATGACTAGTTGTCATTCCATTTTCAGATATCTGCGAATTGATTCTGATTTGTAATTCCAGTTCGAGATATCCCCCTCAATTCAAAATTGTATCTATATTGTCCATTTTAGATCTCTTAAATGAAGTTGTAACTAGTCAGAATGAGTTGGAGATATGAATGGCAAAGTGACGTCATTTCTTCAATGATGTTGTGGATATCTGAAATGACAATTGTGAATAGGAAGAATGCCATTGTGGATACTGTATCTGAAATGTTCTTTTTGACGAGGAAGAAAGACAGTATAGATATCTTGAATTAAACTAGTCACAATGTAACTAGTCAAAATGACGTTGTTGATACCTGTAATGTTAATTCCGGATCGTCAAATTTAGCTATTAAATGTTAAAACAGCTTGCCAGAGGGGAGTCCTGTTTTAAGAAGTTGGATGTCTGTGAGTCTTGCTGGGCTTGCAGTTTCCCCCCACGGACATGTTTTTGCGCATGTCAAGGAATGCGCTCGCTCCATCCCTCTGGTGTAACTGCCCCCCACCCCTTCACCCCCCCCCCCCCCACACCCCCCTCCTCCTCAGCCCTCCTTTATGGAACAGAGCAGAGGTATGTAAGGTAGACACAGACAGACAGCCGGGCTCGCTCACAACAGCTCCCCTGATCTGCCTGACAACAGCCTGAGGGCCCACATATGCACACACACACACACACACACACACACACACACACACTCACACACACACACACACACACACACACACTCTCGTATGCACACTCACACGTACATACACAACAGAGGGAGAGAGAAAAAAAGGACCAAAGCAGGGCCCCGGGACGGAGCCTTGAGGCACTCCAACCTGGTGACACAGCAGCAGCAGCGGTGGCTTCCCTCCGGGCCGCCAGCCGGCCTGGAGTTAGCCAAACTCAGCGCCGATTAAAAGCCATTCCACTGCTGTTTGCTAACTAGCCTTTGTTTGGGAGAAAACAATGAGTAGGTTGCCGCCCCCCTCCCAACCCCACACACCCGCCCTCTCTCTCTCTCCCTCTCTCTCTCATTTACAGAGGAGTTGGCTCGTTCCTCTGAGCGGAATGTACAGTGGGAACAGCTTGCATTTCATGACAGGGTAGAGAGATCTGTGACGGGGGGAGGGGGGTACAGCTTTGCATTTCATGATGGGGTAGAGAGATCAGTGACCGGGGGGGAGGGGGGTTGCATAGAGTAGTTATCCGGCCTAAGTGGGGGGGGAGGGGGGGGGGGTGTGTGTTTTGAGGGACGGGTGAATGAGTTCAGCCCCTATTTTTAGACGTGTGATTTTCGACTCTGCGGCCGGTACAGTACGGAGTGAGACGCTGTCAGGCAGAGACATGTACTGTACGTGCAGATGTGGCATGACACCTTCCAACCTGCACAGAAGTCCACATTAATAAGCTGTGTGAACCCCCGCGCAAGTTCAACAAGAAAACACAGTGTACAATGAGTTCAACAAGAAAATACAGCGTACAATGAGTTCAACAAGAAAATGATGTACAATGAGTTCAACAAGAAAACACAGTGTACAATGAGTTTAACAAGAAAATAGTGTACAATGAGTTCAACAAGAAAACACAGTGTACAATGAGTTCAACAAGAAAACACAGTGTACAATGAGTTCAACAAGAAAATACAGTGTACAATGAGTTCAACAAGAAAATGATGTACAATGAGTTCAACAAGAAAATGATGTACAATGAGTTCAACAAGAAAACACAGTGTACAATGAGTTCAACAAGAAAATGATGTACAATGAGTTCAACAAGAAAACACAGTGTACAATGAGTTTAACAAGAAAATAGTGTACAATGAGTTAAACAAGAAAATACAGTGTACAATGAGTTCAACAAGAAAACACAGTGCACAATGAGTTCAACAAGAAAATACAGTGTACAATGAGTTTAACAAGAAAATACAGTGTACAATGAGTTTAACAAGAAAATACAGTGTACAATGAGTTCAACAAGAAAATACAGTGTACAATGAGTTCAACAAGAAAACACAGTGTACAATGAGTTCAACAAGAAAACACAGTGTACAATGAGTTTAACAAGAAAATACAGTGTACAATGAGTTCAACAAGAAAACACAGTGTACAATGAGTTCAACAAGAAAACACAGTGTACAATGAGTTTAACAAGAAAATACAGTGTACAATGAGTTCAACAAGAAAACACAGTGTACAATGAGTTCAACAAGAAAACACAGTGTACAATGAGTTCAACAAGAAAATACAGTGTACAATGAGTTCAACAAGAAAATACAGTGTACAATGAGTTCAACAAGAAAACACAGTGTACAATGAGTTCAACAAGAAAATACAGTGCACAATGAGTTCAACAAGGAAATACAGTGTACAATGAGTTTAACAAGAAAATAGTGTACAATGAGTTCAACAAGAAAATACAGTGTACAATGAGTTCAACAAGAAAATTATGTACAATGAGTTCAACAAGAAAACACAGTGTACAATGAGTTCAACAAGAAAACACAGTGTACAATGAGTTCAACAAGAAAATACAGTGCACAATGAGTTCAACAAGAAAACACAGTGTACAATGAGTTCAACAAGAAAATACAGTGTACAATGAGTTCAACAAGAAAACACAGTGTACAATGAGTTCAACAAGAAAATACAGTGCACAATGAGTTCAACAAGGAAATACAGTGTACAATGAGTTTAACAAGAAAATAGTGTACAATGAGTTCAACAAGAAAATACAGTGTACAATGAGTTCAACAAGAAAATTATGTACAATGAGTTCAACAAGAAAACACAGTGTACAATGAGTTCAACAAGAAAACACAGTGTACAATGAGTTCAACAAGAAAATACAGTGCACAATGAGTTCAACAAGAAAACACAGTGTACAATGAGTTCAACAAGAAAATACAGTGTACAATGAGTTCAACAAGAAAATACAGTGTACAATGAGTTCAACAAGAAAATACAGTGTACAATGAGTTCAACAAGAAAATACAGTGTACGATGAGTTCAACAAGAAAATACAGTGTACAATGAGTTCAACAAGAAAATACAGTGTACAATGAGTTCAACAAGAAAAGACAGTGTACAATGAGTTCAACAAGAAAATACAGTGTACAATGAGTTCAACAAGAAAACAGTGTACAATGAGTTCAACAAGAAAACACAGTGTACAATGAGTTCAACAAGAAAATACAGTGTACAATGAGTTTAACAAGAAAATACAGTGTACAATGAGTTTAACAAGAAAATACAGTGTACAATGAGTTCAACAAGAACATACAGTGTACAATGAGTTCAACAAGAAAACACAGTGTACAATGAGTTCAACAAGAAAATACAGTGTACAATGAGTTCAACAAGAAAATACAGTGCACAATGAGTTCAACAAGAAAATACAGTGTACAATGAGTTTAACAAGAAAACACAGTGTACAATGAGTTCAACAAGAAAATACAGTGTACAATGAGTTTAACAAGAAAATACAGTGTACAATGAGTTCAACAAGAAAATACAGTGTACAATGAGTTCAACAAGAAAATACAGTGCACAATGAGTTCAACAAGAAAACACAGTGTACAATGAGTTCAACAAGAAAACACAGTGTACAATGAGTTCAACAAGAAAACAGTGTACAAAGAGTTCAACAAGAAAATACAGTGTACAATGAGTTTAACAAGAAAACACAGTGTACAATGACTTCAACAAGAAAATACAGTGCACAATGAGTTCCACAAGAAAACACAGTGTACAATGAGTTCAACAAGAAAATACAGTGTACAATGAGTTCAACAAGAAAATACAGTGTACAATGAGTTCAACAAGAAAATACAGTGTACAATGAGTTCAACAAGAAAATACAGTGTGCAATGAGTTCAACAAGAAAATACAGTGTACAATGAGTTCAACAAGAAAACACAGTGTACAATGAGTTCAACAAGAAAATACAGTGCACAATGAGTTCAACAAGAAAATACAGTGTACAATGAGTTCAACAAGAAAATACAGTGTACAATGAGTTTAACAAGAAAATACAGTGTACAATGAGTTCAACAAGAAAATACAGTGTACAATGAGTTCAACAAGAAAATACAGTGTACAATGAGTTCAACAAGAAAATACAGTGTACAATGAGTTCAACAAGAAAATACAGTGTACAATGAGTTCAACAAGAAAATACAGTGTACAATGAGTTCAACAAGAAAATACAGTGTACAATGAGTTCAACAAGAAAATACAGTGTACAATGAGTTCAACAAGAAAACACAGTGTACAATGAGTTCAACAAGAAAATACAGTGTACAATGAGTTTAACAAGAAAATACAGTGCACAATGAGTTCAACAAGAAAACACAGTGTACAATGAGTTCAACA
Organism: Poromitra crassiceps; assembly: GCF_964638095.1. Taxonomy (NCBI): domain Eukaryota; kingdom Metazoa; phylum Chordata; class Actinopteri; order Beryciformes; family Melamphaidae; genus Poromitra; species Poromitra crassiceps. The sequence continues at coordinate 41,617,853 of NC_139628.1, forward strand.
AGAAAATACAGTGTACAATGAGTTCAACAAGAAAATACAGTGTACGATGAGTTCAACAAGAAAATACAGTGTACAATGAGTTCAACAAGAAAATACAGTGTACAATGAGTTCAACAAGAAAATACAGTGTACAATGAGTTCAACAAGAAAATACAGTGTACAATGCAACACTGGGATCCGTATCTGGGAACGGGAGCGGCAATCTGCGAAACACACGCCCTTTGTGGAGGGGCCAAATCAGGGCAGTTATTGAGGCGTTCCGAAATGCACACAAAAGCATATGCAAACAGCCACACAATCGCCGCGTTGCCAAACCACCGCCCACTCAATCATACCATCACCTTATTTAACCTACACTGTGCTGTGTCACCTTATTTAACCTACACTGTGCTGCGTCACCTTATTTAACCTACACTGTGCTGCGTCACCTTATTTAACCTACACTGTGCTGCGTCACCTTATTTAACCTACACTGTGCTGCGTCACCTTATTTAACCTACACTGTACTGCGTCACCTTATTTAACCTACACTGTGCTGCGTCACCTTATTTAACCTACACTGTGCTGCGTCACCTTATTTAACCTACACTGTGCTGCGTCACCTTATTTAACCTACACTGTGCTGCATCACCTTATTTAACCTACACTGTGCTGCGTCACCTTATTTAACCTACACTGTGCTGCGTCACCTTATTTAACCTACACTGTGCTGTGTCACCTTATTTAACCTACACTGTGCTGCGTCACCTTATTTAACCTACACTGTGCTGCGTCACCTTATTTAACCTACACTGTGCTGCGTCACCTTATTTAACCTACACTGTGCTGCGTCACCTTATTTAACCTACACTGTGCTGCGTCACCTTATTTAACCTACACTGTGCTGTGTCACCTTATTTAACCTACACTGTGCTGCGTCACCTTATTTAACCTACACTGTGCTGCGTCACCTTATTTAACCTACACTGTGCTGCGTCACCTTATTTAACCTACACTGTGCTGCGTCACCTTATTTAACCTACACTGTGCTGCGTCACCTTATTTAACCTACACTGTGCTGCGTCACCTTATTTAACCTACACTGTGCTGCGTCACCTTATTTAACCTACACTGTGCTGCGTCACCTTATTTAACCTACACTGTGCTGCGTCACCTTATTTAACCTACACTGTGCTGCGTCACCTTATTTAACCTACACTGTGCTGCATCACCTTATTTAACCTACACTGTGCTGCGTCACCTTATTTAACCTACACTGTGCTGCGTCACCTTATTTAACCTACACTGTGCTGTGTCACCTTATTTAACCTACACTGTGCTGTGTCACCTTAATTAAACCTACACTGTGCTGCGTCACCTTATTTAACCTACACTGTGCTGCGTCACCTTATTTAACCTACACTGTGCTGCGTCACCTTATTTAACCTACACTGTGCTGCGTCACCTTATTTAACCTACACTGTGCTGCGTCACCTTATTTAACCTACACTGTGCTGCGTCACCTTATTTAACCTACACTGTGCTGCGTCACCTTATTTAACCTACACTGTGCTGTGTCACCTTATTTAACCTACACTGTGCTGCATCACCTTATTTAACCTACACTGTGCTGCGTCACCTTATTTAACCTACACTGTGCTGTGTCACCTTATTTAACCTACACTGTGCTGTGTCACCTTATTTAACCTACACTGTGCTGTGTCACCTTATTTAACCTACACTGTGCTGCGTCACCTTATTTAACCTACACTGTGCTGTGTCACCTTATTTAACCTACACTGTGCTGTGTCACCTTATTTAACCTACACTGTGCTGTGTCACCTTATTTAACCTACACTGTGCTGCGTCACCTTATTTAACCTACACTGTGCTGTGTCACCTTATTTAACCTACACTGTGCTGCGTCACCTTATTTAACCTACACTGTGCTGTGTCACCTTATTTAACCTACACTGTGCTGCGCGAGCTCGGAGAAAGATGGGGAACAGGCACACGGACAAAGACCAAGAAGCAATCCAAGACGAGCTCGTCTCACGGCGCCAACGACACGTGGAAATGAAAGGGAAGGAAAGAGAGCCAGAGAAGAAAGAGGGGAAGGCGCAGAACATATGGTGCCCACCGGGGACCGCGTTTCCTCTGCTCTGTTCCCCCCCCCCCCCCCCCTCCATATGCACACCTGGGACCATTAGTGCTCCCGGAATCAACGGATCCAACTAAAACTCCACTTTCTTTAATTAGTTCTCTCACTTTGCACCTCCATCCATATGCTGTCATGTTTCCCTCATGCCTCTTTCACTCTCTTCCCCAAAATCTGCTCCGTCTCTTTCGCCGTGCGTTTGTTACGTTCCCCTTTGCCTCCTCTCTCTTATGAAATATTGCCAAAGCAGTAGGGGTGTCACGATACACTCAGTTCACGATACGATACGTATCACGATACTGGGTTCACGATAACGATACGATACGATACGATTTTAACAATATTTTTTTAAACTTGAATAATGACAATATATGACTGGAAAAGTAGTATTTTATTTGAAATGCACAAATACAAAACATGCTGTTGTGGGAAATTGTTATTACAATAACAACTAGAAAAAACATGAGATTGGAGATAAGGCTTATCTTGAAATAGAATGAGTTACACCGTCACTTAGATTTACTTTGAACTAAAAGGTTTCTCAGCAGTATAAATTCTCATTATGCATCTTCAGTTTTTCTTCAAACTCAAACAACAAGACTTTTCTTAATCTATTTTTTATGCATCTTCAGTTTTTCCTGTCAAGTAAACAGTTTTGCCAGAAACTCAATTGAATGGTTTCTCTCCTGTATAACTTCTCATGTGTCTCTTCAGAGACTTGTTCAACTGAACTACTTTCCACACATTGAACTTCAACAAACAAAGACGTTTCTTAGTCTATTTTTTGATTTTTTTTTTTTTTTTTGCGATATGAGATTTCATCTCAACGATACATATCGTGACGTTTTACTATCGCGAAATTTCGTGGGACGATATATTGTGACACCCCTACAAAGCAGTATAGGAAATGTCAATGAGATTGGATGCAGTGTGGAGAATGAGATCCCAGGAAGAGGGACAATTCCCACAGTCTGCCGCTCAACTAATCGATGAAGAAAAGGTGCGTTAGACGGCACATTGCTAACTTTGTGTCTCTGAGTGTGTGTGTGTGTGTGTGAGAGAGAGAGAGAGTGAGAGAGATTTATCCTGTACGATGTTTTTCAAATTTCGGAGGCGGAGACACGTGCGAAAGCGAGGCCGTCTATGATCTGTGCGAGTGATTTAGTATTCTCTCGGGACCCTCCCCTCGCCCCCCGACCGCATCGCGATGCAGCTGTTAGAGTCCAAGGTGTTTCATCACGAGAAAATCCAACTCATTTCCTCATCAGTGACCTGGCTGTCTGCTCCGCTTTGATGTCGCACGCCCCGGCCTCCACACGGACACGGGCAGAGAGGGAGAGAGAGAGAGAGGGAGAGAGAGAGAGGGAGAGAGAGGGAGAGAAAGGGAGAGAGCGGCGAAAAGCAGGGCGAAAAGGAATATATATTTAATAGCTGAATCATGGACGCCACCCCATCGTGAACCCAAACCACATCAGAGATGGCCACTTTCTATGTGCTGATACATTTCTGCAATGCCAAATGTCTCTGGGTTATGAATAGGTGTTATAAATACACCGCAGACATGAGTAAGCTATCAGCGAGTGATTTATCCTCAGGTCCACTTGGGTTCATGGCAGCCATGATTATGGATGATAATGAGCCGTCTTAATGAGAAGTGTGGCGCTGTCCTGGCCCGTGTCCCAGCCAGGTAAAAGGGACACCGCGAGACTGAAATGACTGAACTCTAAAGGCAATAAACAGAACATGTGACCGATCATGACCAGACATTCCATCACAGCGATTACAGGGACACAGAAGACAGCAGGTTGACTAAGCTCTCATACAAGCAAAGACACACCTCAAATTCCCAGTACAGGCTGACCCAGTCTGTGGGTCAAATTCCCAGTACAGGTGGACCCAAGTCTGTGGGTCAAATTCCCAGTACAGGTGGACCCAAGTCTGTGGGTCAAATTCCCAGTACAGGTGGACCCAAGTCTGTGGATGAGAAGCGGAACTTTATGCAGCCTGAATGGAACTATGTCACCCAAAATGATATTAGAAAAAAGGAAAACAGCAAGTTCCATTGGCAAATTTCAGGTCAAGCTGCAGTGCCTTTTCCCATTCAGTCATTTGTTTTGGTCATGCAGTGCATCATGCAGTGCATCATGCAGTGCATCATGCAGTGCATCACGCCATGTCATCACTGATAGATGGGAGTCAATGGGGCCTTTTTATTGCACAAATGGTGGATGTAGTGCAGCGAGGAGTGCAGTGGTTGGTGGATGTAGTGCAGCGAGAAGTGCAGTGGTTGGTGGATGTAGTGCAGCGAGGAGTGCAGTGGTTGGTGGATGTAGTGCAGCGAGGAGTGCAGTGGTTGGTGGATGTAGTGCAGTGAGGAGTGCAGTGGTTGGTGGATGTAGTGCAGTGAGGAGTGCAGTGGTTGGTGGATGTAGTGCAGTGAGGAGTGCAGTGGTTGGTGGATGTAGTGCAGTGAGGAGTGCAGTGGTTGGTGGATGTAGTGCAGTGAGGAGTGCAGTGGTTGGTGGATGTAGTGCAGTGAGGAGTGCAGTGGTTGGTGGATGTAGTGCAGTGAGGAGTGCAGTGGTTGGTGGATGTAGTGCAGTGAGGAGTGCAGTGGTTGGTGGATGTAGTGCAGTGAGGAGTGCAGTGGTTGGTGGATGTAGTGCAGTGAGGAGTGCAGTGGTTGGTGGATGTAGTGCAGTGAGGAGTGCAGTGGTTGGTGGATGTAGTGCAGTGAGGAGTGCAGTGGTTGGTGGATGTAGTGCAGTGAGGAGTGCAGTGTTTGGTGGCTAACAGATGGCGCATAAGGCTACCAAAGCCAGACCGCAGTATTGGAATAGACAAATCACACAAGCGTGTTCAATCTACAGGAACACTAGCGATTATATATATACAGTATATATATTATATATATATATATATATATATATTATATATAATTATATATAATTATATTGAGTTTATAATAATTTGCCTATTTGAGTGTGTGACTGTGCGCATGTGTGTGTTTGTATTAGGGTTGCACGGTATACCGGTATTAGTATGGTACCGCGGTTCCCTGCCGTTAAAAAGGATACTATACCACGTTAATTTAGTACCGATACTTAAAAAAATGTCATGGGTTGCGTCAGTGTGCGACCGTGGTGTTTGTTAGCGGAGGAGAGAGACACAGCGGCATTACAGTTGAGAGCCTGTCTCCCACCTCACGTGAAGGCAACACAGCCTTGCCTTGAACCAATGGTGACTCGTGAAAAGTGAAAAAAAGCTCGTCTCTGACTCTGTCTGCTTCATGTGGGGGCGTGTCGACTTTCCCCTCTTCCCTCTCTGCTCGCTCTCTGGCCACAGTCGTTCAGTCCTCACTACAGCACCCCGACACACAGGACAGACGCAGCGAAAAATGGCAGCGGCTTCTTCTAGTCTTGCAAGCCGACCAACGCTTGTAGAAAAAGCAGATGCACGAAGCGAAATATGGAAATATTTTGCTTACGTTGC
>NC_139628.1:41628481-41635981 GCF_964638095.1 Poromitra crassiceps
TATTACAGAAGCAAATCCTAACTAACTTTAGGAATCCTATCTTATCTTGCTAAATCCTATCTTATGTCTTGTTAGGAAATCCTAAATACTCATCCAGCATCGGTTATCAACTTTTCTGTCTGTTACCCTAGCAACCACTAGCAACAGACACCTCCTCCTTTCTCAACTTGCGGGGGGAACTAGGAGCGCTAGTAGCCTGCTGGCTGGAAAGTTTTCAGCCACCCTCACGCGGGAGGTGAAAGAGAGGGAATGGGCTAAAATAGCGGAAACCGTCTCTGCCGTTCCTCCCCCCTTGGAAATTGTATGTACCGAGGAGCCAAATTGCTGATGGCTGTTGCTACCTCAGTTAAATTACGTGACATAGCAGGCTGAGATATTTTGGATATGTCGGCCACTTCAGTTTGAAAATCTCCCTTCGCAAAAAACCGAAGTGCATTTGGGCAAGTTGTACTACCGGCAGAGGCAGAGCCCCGTGTCGCCTAGACGGTCTCTCCAACACAGGTCTCAGCTCCTCGGCTAGCTGCAGTATCATGTCCCGGGGCAGTCTGTATCGATTAACGAGCGTTCTGTCGTCAAAACGCAAAACGTCATTCGGGTCCCGCATGAGCCTCTCGGCAAATAAATTGCGCCTGTTGACATTTTGTTGGTTTTGCAAATGTAATAGCAGCGCAGCCATAACGTAGGTAGGTAGGCTATAAATAGGCTATAAATTATAACGAGATGCAAGATGGCTGTTGTTCCAGTTGAAAATAGCGTAAATTAGTTAGGACAGCATAGCTGGCATCTTAAAGTTAGGAGAGCTTTTTTAAGATTTTGGGGAGTTGGGACGCTTCTGTAATACGCTTTTCCCATTTTAAATTAGGATGAGAATATTGACTTAGGAACTGTTGTTCTGTAATGGGTGTTTTCCTAAATCAAGTCCTAACTCTAATTACCATGGTTACCAATCATTTAGGATAGGATTTGGAATTTAGGAAGTTTCTGTAATGTCGCCCCAGAACCACATTGGATCCGCTGCGGGGTTACCGGACCGCCAGCAGAACACATTGTAGCAGACCGGACGGACAAGCTGCTTTGCACAACACACGATTCAGACGGCGGCCCGTCTTTATTGTCACAGGAACACACTACAACACATGCATGCGGCCACTACACACACTCATGCTGACGGTGGCCGGTGAAATATGTCCTCTGCATTTGACCCATCCAGGCTTGTCCTTTCCTCCAGGGGGCAGGCCAGGAGCAGTGGTCGCTATTTCTTTCCAGCGCCCGGGGACCTTCATTGGACCATCATTGGACCAACTTCAGATGTTGTCGTCACTGGTCGGATAGTCTCGCTAGCCAGCCTCTCTTCCTTTCTGTCAGAGAGTCTGGCGTCGCGGAAACAGGCACGGGGATCAGCCCGCCCCTGCTCTAAAGCTGCTCTCCCATTCGAGCGGCTGTTTCGGTGGCAGCAGGATATCCGCTCCCCCGCTTGCAAGCTCTGTCACGCTCTGTCATTGGCTCCGACCATATGTCAATCAGAGCGGCTTCCGCTCCCATGGCATGTGTGTCGCTGTAATGCTCCCGGCCGCCGAACAACGCTAACTAGCTAGCGTAGAAAGCTAACGGCAGAAATCTATGGGCTAACTCGTTGCTACATGCTGAAAATGGCAAGTTTTGAAGAAGATATGGATTGTGCAATAAAGAAGGCCTGCTCGGCACTTTCGGTGGATGGTTGTAAAGATATCCAGAGAATATGTTTAGAACATTTGCTGTCTAACAGTCTAACAGTCTGTCTTTATGCCTGTGCGCTCTCCTCCCGTCTAAATGTTCCGCCGACACAAGTTCCACCCCGAAACTATTTTCCAAGGGCACTAACGTTAAGCACCGCCCAAGACGAAGCTGATTGGTTAACCCAAACAGAGCATTTTTTTCGCAATCCCACAATGGAAACCTGCGATGCCAGACTCTCTGACAGAAAGGAAGAGAGGCTGGCTAGCGAGACTACTGGTCGGATGACGATCTTCTGCATGTTTTTAGTGGGGGGTTATGTACGGAGGAACCCCCTGGGGGGTACGGGGAGAACATGCAAACTCCACACAGAAAGGCCCTTTCGACGAGATAGCCCACCTGGGCAGTAGGCACTGAAGATATGGGGGGTCACAACTCCAGCGGCCACAGCGTCCCAGGTGGGAATCGACCCAGGACCTTCGAGCTGTGAGGCGACAGCGCTTACCACTGCACCACCGTACCCCAGGGTCCAGCTGATCACTTTTTCCAAAAAGGCAAAAACCACCTCAGGTTTTTTCTAATTGTGCCATTTGGATCTAATGCGATATTTCAAAATGCACACATAGAAATACATTGATGGAAACAGTGTCTCAAATCGCGGCTCAAACACCGTTACTTGTCTGTGCCCTCTCCAGTCTCTGAGGTGTGTGTGTGCGCGCGTGTGTGTGTGCGCGCATGTGTGTGTGTGTGTGTGTGTGTGTGTGTGTGTGTGTGTGTGTGTAGGGGCGTCAGCATGTCTAATCTTACTAGCCCAAACTTTATCTGCAGGACACCCCTGTGTGCTTGTCTCACCAGATCAGAGACAGACAGAGAGAGAGAGAGAGGGAGGGAGAGAGGGAGGGAGAGAGAGAGTGAAAGCGAGAGAGGGAGGGAGAGAGAGCGAGCAGCACCAAGGGAAGGGAAGAGGAGGAGGAGATGAAGGGAGGGCGGTGAGATGAGCGTTTGAAGTCAAAGTTTGGAGCCGACCGAGGGAAAACTTCAAAAGCCACATAGAATTATAAAGATTACCTCCCCCAACACACACACACACACACACACACACACACTTTTCTCTGTCTCTGTCTCACACACACACACACAGCTCGTATCAGTCTACAGCAGGTCAGCATGCCCTTGAGTGACAGACAGATAGAGAGAAGAGAGAAGGAGGGAGATAAAGAACCTGCAATGGCCTCCAGTCAATCTGTCTATTGTCTGTGAAGTCACTCCCCAAAACTCATGGCAACTCAACGCCGCCTCAGTCTGCGTGCACTGAACGTCTGAAGTGAGAGAAGACCATCTAATGCCAGGGAGGTCAACACACTACCGGTGGCACTTGAGAGAAAGGGGGAAATGGATTTATGTAAGAATAAATCATGAAAATAAATGAAAACGTTGCTCGGGAGGCACTGATTGCAACTCTTTCAGTCATTTTTCTTGTTTTGTAATGTTATATTCCTAACAAGGTGGGTTATCGATTCATACATTTAAGCAATATAGCATGAGAGCCAGTGTGTTGTGCCAAATATATCCCCCTGATCAGCTGTTATAGGGATAACTGCTGAGCAGGGGGGATATATGCCACAACACACGCAGCTCGAGTGCTATATTGCTTTTATAAAACGGTTTCCAAGTATGATAATATGATAATAATAATAATACTATAGTCCGACTCCGACTGGCATGTCATTCTGATAGTCAGTTGAAACACTACTGTAAGGCGGGACCGCAAGAACGTGCGGGTGATTTGATTGGATCGTTCTGGAGACTGAAGTTGACATTGGCCAATCCTGGCGCTTGCTGAGAAGCTGAGAGCTTTCTGGAAACCCCGACAGGCAGCTCGAGCGCAGCGTTGCATTCTCAGCGCTTGCTGAGAAGCCGAGTGCTTTCTGCAAAGCCCGACACCAACTAACGTTACGGGGTTAAATGCGGGGTTAAATGCGGGGTTAACAGCCTTTCTTTTGCAAAGAAGACATTAGCCCGCATCTATTCTTGTACAAAACATCATTTTCTGCGAAGTATTAGTAAAGTTATAAGCGAAGATCGATTCACAAGGATCTGACAGCTGTCTCCGCCATTTGTTTTTTTTTAAACCAAAGGCTTTTAGTAAGAGAGTTGCCATGGCATCCAATAACCGAGTCCAATAACCCATGGCCATGGGTTATTGGACTCGGTTATTGGATTTATACAATGGCTGTGAACCAATCAGATTGCTTGATTTGAGAGAGCCGTTTTATAATGCATCATAAGCTATAGTTTTCTCTTGCAGTTTTCTAAGTCAAATGTTGTAGTCGGGTAAAGGGGGTAGTTGGATTCAGAAATCAGAGAAAGGGGTTAGTTGGATTCAGAAATCAGGGAAAGGGGGTACTTGGATTCAGAAATCAGGGAAAGGGGCTACTGAAGCCAAAGAAGTTTGAGACCCACTGCTATGAACCCCAACAAAACTCATTTGAGGAATCAGGCCAAACGAGATATGAAGGACAACCCTTAGCTTTGCTGTATTTGAGCAATTAGTCGTTGCGAATGAAAACAATCATATCTGTCATATGTACACGTTGTGGGGTGACGATGCATAAACAGAGTGTGTTAACCTCTGACCCCACCGTGGAAAACAGAGGGGCAAGTTACTGCTTGGCGAGGACACCGAGTCTCTGGGAAAATCTTGTTATATAACTGCAGGCAATAAATAAGTGCTGAAAAAATAATATCCAGATGTCAAAACGTTAACGTTGATAATCGCGCGATTATTTTTGTTTCTCGATTTTGTCGAGGTTTTGTCGTGGCTGTGGTCCAACATACTGTAATGATGAAGACACGCAGCGGCTTCTTAAATATGATGAATTCATAAGGGCCGGAGATGGGCCCTCGCCTACAGTACGGTCATGAAGGTTGGGTCATGACCAAAAGGATGAGATCGTAGGATACAAGCGGCCGAAATGCGTTTCCTCAGGAGGGTGGCTGGCATCTCCCTTAGGGACAAGGTGAGAAACTCACTCATCTGTGAGGGACTCAGAGAGTAGAGCTGCTGCTTCTTTGCTTAGAAAGGAGGAAGGAAATTACGCTATATTGTAAAAACACATATAGAGCCATGCAGTAGCTTGTTAGTGCTGACGAGGTGGGTCTTTGTGTGTGTGTGTGTGTGTGTGTGTGTGTGTGTGTGTGTGTGTGTGTGAGTGTGTGTGTGTGTGTGAGTGAGGAGAGAGAGAGAGAGAGAGAGCCGAGCGGCAGACTAACAGGGAACTGGGGTGCGCAGGTTAAGAAGGGGCGACAGAGGTTGAGAGGTGAGGAGGGCTGGGGTGTCGGGGTGCATTCCTGGGGGGTCACATCAGTTCATAGACACACAAACACACACACACACACACACGCACACATACACAAATTAAGCCAAAGCATACAAGTGAGGAATGCTTCTGTTTGTGTCTCAATGTGCATATGTGTGTGTGTGTGTGTGTGTGTGTGTGTGTGTGTGTGTGTGTGTGTGTGTGTGTGTGTGTGTGTGTGCGCGTGCGTGTGTGTCTCAGTAAAGATAGGTGACTACACATTACCCATGCACTCAAAACCACTCTGCATAGCATCAGCTTAACGTCTAAAAGGAAAGAACAATGCAGATACCAACTGTCAGTGAAGTCAATGGACATTTTCTCAGACTGCGTCCCTGCATTTCTCATTGGATATTCAAATGGTTCTTTGGCGAGAAAATCTTTGATTATAACCTCTACTTATCTGAGGAAACAGTTACTCTTTGCATGTGGGTGTATGGCTGTATGCGAATGGAAATAACTGTACACATTGTGAAGCTGAAATCTGCCTTGAGATTTGCCGTTACTGGTTAGTGGTCAAAGTTTGGTCCGGTGAGGCCTCCGTAGTTGTCAAAGCGGCAGTGAAAGGACTAGGAGAATAACACCACGAGGAACAGAGTGTTTGTAAAACTAAAAATAAGTGCAAAAATAATAACACGGGTTACAAGTATTAATATGAGGATTTGCAGGATGCTCGGTTGGTAAAGGCTGTGTGAGGGAACTCAGTACCATGAGGGGATGACATGGAAGCACAAGTATAGATTTCACACCTAGGGGTGCATGTGTGCGCGTGCGTGTGTGTACGTGCGTGTGTGTGTGTGTGTGTGTCTGTGTCTGTGTGTGTGTGTTGGTCGGTTTTGCATGTGTGAAGTTTGTGGTTTAGTGTCATTAGGAGACGGGCCCGAATGACAGACAGAGCGGTAATTAGAAAGCTATGGAGAGAGAGAGAGAGAGAGAGAGAGAGAGACATAGGTAGAGGTAGAGAGAGAGAGAACCACTCATCGGCCCATAAAGCACCAGAGTCACCCAGAGCTGTTAGCGGCCTCACTGTGGGTGGCTGTGGAAGAGAGGATGGAGCACACGCACGCACGCACACACACGCACGCACACACACGCACGCACACACACACACACACACACACACACACACACACACACACACACACACACACACACACACACCACACACACACACACACGTGCTGAGTGACGCTTGCTAGCCGGTCTGAGCGGCGGTCCTAGCGTTAGCCTTTATTGGTTAGGCAGCTGGTTTGATGTGGAGCCCACACACGGCGACAGCAGACACACACTGTAACACACACACACACCGCAGGGAGAGGGAGTGTGTGGGTGGGTGGGGGAGTGTGTGTGTGTAGGGTGGGTGGGTGGGTGCTGGGGTACGGGTATATGTGAAAAAAAGTGTCTATGGGAAAACTGTGATAGTACATCTGTGTGTGGGTTTGTGTGCGTATAAGGGGGGCTCTTTGAGAGGGTCTGTGTGTGTGTGTGTGTGTGTGTGTGTGTGTGTGTGTGTGTGTGTGCATGTGTGCGTGTGTGAGGGGGGAGAAACTCTGCCTGAGAGCCTGAATATGTGTGCGGATGTGGGACAATTGTGACAGTTTCTGTGGTGTGGTGTGTGTGTGTGTGTGTGTGTGTGTGTGTGTGTGTGTGTGTGTGTGTGTGTGTGTGTGTGTGTGTGTGTGTGTGTGTGTTGTGGGGGGCAATGAAGAACAGCGCAGAAAGAGGAGAAGAAAGAAAGAAAGATGGAAACGACTGAGCAAGAAAAAAGACTAGAAAGGTGGAGAAAGAAAGACAGATAGAAAGAGATGAGCAAGAAAGACAAGACAAATTGTCTTAAGAGAGAAGAAGAGATAAGGTGGTGAGATAAAGAGAGCAATTGAGAAGGAAGAGAAAGACAATCTACATAGAGAGAGATGGAGAGAGAGAGTCATGGAGAGAGAGAGGGAGTGATGGAGAGAGAGAGAGACTCATGGAGAGAGAGTGTGATGGAGAGAGAGTGATGGAGAGAGAGAGAGTGATGGAGAGAGAGAGTGATGGAGAGAGAGAGTGATGGAGAGAGAGAGAGTGATGGAGAGAGAGAGAGTGATGGAGAGAGAGAGTGATGGAAAGAGAGTGATGGAGAGAGAGAGTGATGGAGAGAGAGTGATGGAGAGAGAGAGTGATGGAGAGAGAGACAGAGAGTGTGTTATGGAGAGCATGGAGTCTCTGGCGGGGTCCCAGCTTTGTCTGGGGTCTCAGGGGAGGGAGGCTGGCAGAGGCAGGCAGGCTGGCTGCTCTGGCCCAGGGCCAGGCCACACACTGGGCCACGCTGCCCGGGAAAAGCCCCGGCATGGGGGGGAGGGGGACAGGCCCCAGGGCACTTCAACAGGCCCTGGGGGGCCCATTGTCCCCCCGACTCAACCACTTGACACATCTGGTCCCCTCAGAC
>NC_139628.1:41640981-41645981 GCF_964638095.1 Poromitra crassiceps
TAACACTGCCTGTGTGGCCTACCTGATCACCCAGGCAGACCTAGCTGATACTGTGCCATGGCTCAACGGGCACCTGGGCTGCATCCAGATCCCCCTGGGAGCCGGGGACGACCCCAACGGAAGAAGGGACCCATACGCAGACACACTGGTCTACAGTGGTGCCTGGGTGGGAAGGCTGGAGATACTGCAGGAACTCATCAGGTTCCGTGCTGCTGTCGACATAGACAGCGTTCACACCCTCAAGAGGTCTCTCTACAGATGCCCTTGCAGTCTGGCCCACGTGTGTCGGATCCGGATCCACCAAGCGCTGGGCACATCTCCTGAACCAAGTCCACTCCCTACCACTAACACAAGTCATGAAGGACTATGTGCTCCACCAAAACTGACTTGAAGGACTGTCAGTTTATTTATTTTATTTCCTGTATTTAGTTCTTCAGTGACTGTTTCAAACAACTCCAGGACCAGAGATTAAATAGCATCAGCATACATCACCTGTAGCCAATCCTACTGCTATAATTGGAGAGCTGTGTGTCTGTGTGTGCTCGGTTCATCATCTCCAGAGTCCCTACCCTAGAATTGAGTGTGTGCAGCATGCAAAAATCTTAATATGACGTGAGGTTCAGTTAGCTTTGCACCGAAACAGCAGGTAGATAAACTTTTTAATTTTATACTTGATTACATTTGAAATTGAGAGCCTGTAAAAACAAATACTTTTACTTGTTTACAAGTTGAATCAGTAGCAGTCTTTTTTTTTACACAACTGTACTTCTACTGCTAACATCAGTTAACATTACAGTATGAAGAACCAGCATCATAATCAGTCCACGTAGTGTTTCCCATATAATAAAAATTCTCAAGTTTTTTTACAACATTTAATGCTTCCAAGGACCTAAAATTGTCTTAGTGAACTACAATGACCATAATTCATTGCACCAGAGCAATCTAGTAAGAGAGTGGCGCCAGCAGAGGTCCAAAATGTGCGAGTCATTAGCTAATGAACAGCCAGGAAGGGGGCTCTATGTTTGAATGCATAAAATAAAGCTGATAATATACAATTTGATTCCTTAAACGTTTGACCCAAAGTACATCACAAACGGTCCATTTTGCTGCAACTCCACAGCGCTGCTTAATCCAGAACCTTACTTCCGGGAACTATAGAGGGTATGCATGTGATGTCACAGAGGCAGAAGTCACTGTGGGGTCACGCCCACTGAGTCACAGCAGACTGAGCTTGAATGCAGTAATCAGCCTAGATAACTGACACCTGCTGCTCAGGGAGGAATTTGACACTCATTTTGACACTTGTTCCCGATTGAGGGGGCGTGTTCCAGTGGGTGTGCATACCCTCTATTGTGAGGTAAAAAAACAAACCAAAAGAAATCCATTGGAGTGAATGGAGATGTCACAACTCTTCTATTATATGGCTCTGGACGCAGCACCACTGTGCTCCTTCAAGTCTTGTGTCTAATTGGGGAGACAGTTTGAAAGAAAGCCTTGATAGCCAGATGGAAGTATAGCTGTCAGCTAAAGCTCTAATACCATCAGCTTACACTAGACTGAGACAGTTACCGTAAGTGTCTGAAACTATGAGGCTGGCACCATGCTCTCTGAATAAAACCTCAATGCTCTCTGAATAAAACGTCAAGAACAATTGGTCCAAAACTACCATCAAAGTAAACTGACAACCTGTGGGAAACGCTACACTACAGTATGCAATTAGTATATCTACGGTATATAGATTTTGTTTGGACCTCACATAACCTTGGTGTTTAAAAAAATACTAATTGCTAAAGCGTAGCGTGAACAACAGCACTGATTGTGTCTGAGTGTGTTCTTCGTCGTCTCCTTTTGGCAACCAGCTTGCAGGTAGGTGCTGAGCGTGTGTTAGAGATCGAAATGGAAATTAAATTATTTGAATGAAAATAACATCAAAATCTTGGGGGGGGGTTTTTTGCCCCTTGATTATGGCTTTTAGGGGCATTCTGGGATTTCTTGGGGCATTTCCGCGCTTGGCCCTGGCTAAATTCCTACACTGCTCCGACCCCCCCCCCCCCTCCCCCTCACTAGACTCAGCCCTCAGTCTTAATCCGTTTCACTCCTGTAAGACTGAGAATATTACTATTTAAATCTTTGCATAACGTTAGGTGGCGCTGTTGGAAGCCTTGCATCGGAGAACCAATCATGAGTGTTGTGGGCGGGCCTGCTTTCTGGGGGCAGTTCTCATGCAGAACCGGTGTCTCACAAAACATCGTCGCATTTGCGGAGAAACATATTAAATCACTTAGAAACAAACATAACCTGTTAATAGGACGTGTTTCATCCGGCCCCGGCGGCTAGAGGTCTTTCCCCCAGCGATAAACCTGACTCCCGAGGCTTACGTTACAGAGCCTGCTGATGACTTCACAGTAGCAAGCGGACCACTTCCGCGTAGGAAAAATGATTGTAAAATAAACCACAGCTATAAATTTTGTTTGGAGCATATCAGCTTCATGCTCTGTGTTAGGACTATGATAAATGTCATTGCCGCTACCAAATAAAATTCTAATAATAAATGTAGGCGTGTCTGCTGCCGGCAGTTCTCGCCGGGCTCGGAGACAGTTTCTGACAGTGAAATTCCCAGACGTTTGGTGGTGCAGCTCACCAAACATCTGGGAGCCGAGACTACCCCCTCACACACTTTTTTTGTTTTGCTCATTCACTGCAGTGGGACTTGTAATTTTTATATTTCCAACAGCATTTGAAGGCAGCATAATGTTGGGCTGGGGGCCAGATTCAGTCTGGGCATGTCATACTTTTTGTACTAACTGCATCTGACTTTAAAGTTCTACCCTTTACCTCAGATAAGGTTCATCTGAGGGAGGGAGGGAGGGAGATTTCTTATTGGATGTGGTGAGGCATTTTCACAGGGAGCCAGACAGAAAGTCAGAGGTAAAAATAACTAGAGAGAGAGAGAGAGAGAGAGAGAGAGAGCACAAGAGAGGAAGCGAAGGACAGGGAGCAAAAGAATGAGTGTGAGAGAGAGAGAGAGAGAGAGAGAGAGAGAGAGAGAGTTACGGAGAACAGCAGCAATAGAGGGCAAGCAAAAACAAAGGCTTAATTTTTGTTCCTCCTCTCTCTTTCTCTATCTGCTTCTCTCTCTCTCTGTTATCTCTGTATTCAAAGTAGGGCACTTCAAGCAAAAATACTGGGAACTATTTGACAATTCTTCGAAGATCACACACCCGATGCAAATTACGCCAGCTATCCAGGCTAACTAACATTAGCAATAGGGCTGTGCAATAAAATTGATACAGCAATATATCGCAATATTTTCTCCGCAATACTGTATAGATACTTCAGAAAAATATATCGCCATATCGATTTTTCGCACAGCCATGTGTTCAGTGACACGATAAGGATGCTTTTTATTTCAGTGCGTTCAGCAACACACTAGTTTTGACTCAATTTGTCCACTAAGTTATCAATATAAAGTGATGTACATATTATTCAATATTATTACACTACCACAGCTAATTGAATTTTCAGTAAATTATGTATTGCAATAGAGTATTGCAATATATCGCAATATTTATTGTATCGCAATGTATCGTGATACAATCGTATCGTGATACGTATCGTATCGTGAGGTCCTTGCCAATACCCAGCCTTCTGTAGTCAAGATGGCCCAGGAAATAGTAGACAGCATATCAGCTTTTCCTCATGTAGGAACGAGGCTTGAAACCTTTTCCTCGTGGATGAGTGTTATTTCATTGCCGTACAGTTTCAACACAATTTCTCCTAATCCACGTTTCGGCGGACATCTCCCGGAACCGCTACACAAAACCCCACTTCCCACAATCGCCCACAATGCCATGCTCTGGAAGAGACAGGTGACAGTAAATACAAGGGAAAATAGAGGGCACTTGGTGCGTACCGTGCGGCCGAGTTGGCAGGAGGTAGAAATATACAAAGATATTATATCTAATATCTTGTTAAAACCCTTAAAATGACTTCCCCTCCTTCTGCCTCATTAGAAATGCCAAAGCAACCAATCAGGGTTATGTAGAACATAGCTAGCCAATCACAGCCCACAAACAAGGGCTTTAACTGCTGAATACTGCACAGAAACCTTCCACTTTCAGCAGCTGAATGTGAAAACAGCCTTAGGGCCTGTGTCCACCTAGCGTCTTTTTCCCACGTTAAACGCTGGGAGTGCGCTGGGGAAGCGCTGATCCCAGCGCACAATATACAAGGAAGCAGTCTGAAAGTAACGTTAGTTCAGCTTGATAGCTGACAGCTAGCAAGCTAACAACACAGGTAGGCTACGCTATTAAAAGCAGTAAGCACAACACTCAGCAGAAATATTAAGCGTCTAGCCAATCTGCTCCCACAATTGAGCCTTTCTGTCTCTGTTGCGATAGTTTCTCCATTATGATTAGTTGCCAGAAAAGGAGCACCCGACACCAGCGTCTTTCTGAAAAGTTAAATTATTCTCAGCTGGGAACGCTGGGAGCCGGCGCACAAAAACGCCGGAGCGCTCTGAAAATAGACGCTGGGTGCAGCGCACTTCCTATAGACGTCCGTGTGCGCTCGCATATGCTCTCCCCCCATTGGAAACAACTGAAAAAAGACGCTGGACCTGAGGAAAAGACGCTAGGTGGACACAGGCCCTAAGTGTCAAACTCTGCACAGTGCACACACATCCTTCTGCACAGTGAAGCTCAGACATCCAATTGAAGGAACAAGAAGAAAACTTGACTTTTTTTTTTTAACTTTAGGGGGTCTTTAAGACAACACAATATAGTCACATAATGAAACAATTTGATTCTATTCAGACATTGCAAAATCCTGAGCCATCCTTAGTTCAAAGCCTGCCATATCTTCCTCTGTATAATCATCTCCCCACCTCTCTCTCTCTCTCATCCTCTCATCTTTTCTCACATCAATCTTTCCCTTCTTCGCCTCTGTCTCTGGAGGCGTGGCCGACAGCAATCAGAGGGAGAATAAGCTTTCACACACAC
>NC_139628.1:41650981-41678481 GCF_964638095.1 Poromitra crassiceps
ACGAGAGACAGAAGAAACTACGAACGAAGATTGGAGCAGAGGACATTGACTACAGAGAAACTTAACCGACCAGCACTCTGCTTCAATCAATGAATGCTTATAAATAAACCATACACATGAGAATTACCGTTAACGTTACAGCATTTAATAACATAAATATGGTGATATCTGGTGGTCTGAAATTACTCTCTATCTACAGTAGGGTAACTGGCTCCTATTGTGTCTTATTATTGTAACGTTTGAATCAGCGTTTCATAACTATAATAGCCTAATGTTACTGTAGCCTGGATGACGTCAGCTAATGCTACCCAGCCTTCCAGCGTTTATCTTCCATAATGCATTAAATCATAATCACAATGCGAAGACATTAGCTGATCACCACAGAGCTGCACAGACAAGTTTATCAGATAATTTCGCCGTAAAATGTGTCCAGGTGATCAGCTCTGAAGCCCCGGCTTGTATGGTCCGCTAAAATCCGATTTCGATATAGGTGTTATTTTGATCAATATTGTATAGCTGGCTAGACAGAGGAGTTTATCTGGAATCAGTGTGACAAGATCCCTGCTGCTAGCTTGTCTGCCTTTCTGTGTCAGAGTATCTAGCTACATTATCTGCATTACATGCTACACCATGCAAATATATTTCGATATAATTCAAACAATTAGCCCACTGTACTACTGGACTGTGTATTGCTGTGAATAAGTTAGATTTGATTGTGTAAAGTGTTACATGTTATATTTTTAACTGAGCTTTGCAGAATTACCTCAACACAATTGTGTTGTGTATCAGCTTTAAATATCCAATATATACAGCATTAAACAAACGACCAGCAGCATTCAAATGTGCAAAAACGTTATATTTATTGAAATGTGGTGATCTCATGTCACATTACATAATGTTATGCCCAAATGGTCTACTGCCCAGAAGCGTCACTTTACATGTTTGGTAGGGAATTATTTTAATTATGTTAAACCAGCGTTTATCTTCCATAATGCATTAAATCATAATCACAATGCTATGAAGACATTAGCTGATCACCACAGAGCAGCACAGACAAGTTTATCAGATAATTTCGCCATAAAATGTGTCCAGGTGATCAGCTCTGAAGCCCTGGCTTGTATGGTCCGCTAAAATCCGATTTCGATAACGCTAGGTGTTATTTTGATCAACAGACCTCAACCTCAACAGCTGTTTTCACTTGAATTTCCTCACGTAGTTGCATAGCCATATAGCTAGCCAGCTAGTAGCTAGCTCGGGAGCTATGCTTTAGAGAGGCCAAATGCTAACGGCTAGGTAGTGCTAAGCCGCTGCAGCTGTTACACGTCATTGACAAAGACGCACTCTCTGATTGGCCGATCACGGCAGGACTGATGTTGGCAGTCACGCCGTCACTCATTGGCTGCGGGGTGGCTGCGGGTCTGCGGGAGTCTTTAAACCGCCGCGGAAATCGTTCTGAATGGCCCGTTCGCTAGACGATAGTGACTGGGAACTGAGAGAGCAGGTCACGTGGTGGCTGGGTTTACCTAGGCTATGCATTGTAGGCAGAGAGAGAACAGTGAAGCCTGGCCTGCATTGTAGGCAGAGAGAGAACAGTGAAGCTATGATCAAAATAGTCTTTTCTTCTACATTCTCTAATTGAGTTACTGGTTGTCAATGAAATAATGCTGAAATTGAACAATTCATCCATTTCCTGGGGACTCCGCGGAATCCCCTCAAGGACCCCTGGTGTTCCCCAGACCCCACGTTGAAAACCACTGTGCACACACCACACACACACACACACACACACACACACACACACACACACACACACACACACAAGCAAACAGACAAGGAATGACAGTGTAGGAAGAATGCAGTGTGTGTGTGTGTGTGTGCGTGTGTGTGTGTGTGTGTGTGTGTGTGTGTGTGTGTGTGTGTGTGCGTGTGTGTGTGTGTGTGTGTGTGTGTGTGTGTGTGTGCGTGTGTGTGTGTGTGTGTGTGTGTGTGTGTGTGTGTGTGTGTGTGTGTGTGTGTGTGTGTGTGTGTGTGAGAAAGAAAGGGGAGTTGGAGGAATCCAAACAAAGACAGGATGAGAGTCAGGAAACAGGAAGTGTGGAGGAGGAAATGAGAGGAGGAAGGAGAGAGAGACAGAGAGAGGGAGAGACAGAGAGAGACACACACACACACAGAGAGAGAGAGAGAGAGAGAGAGAGAGAGGGAGATGTAGACACACACACACACACACACACACACACACACACACACACACAGAGAGAGAGAGAGAGAGAGAGAGACAGAGAGGGGGAGATGTAGACACACACACACACACACACACACAGAGAGAGAGAGAGAGAGAGAGAGAGAGAGACAGAGAGGGGGAGATGTAGACACACACACACACACACACAGAGAGAGAGAGAGACAGAGAGGGGGAGATGTAGAGAGAGAGCGGATGCCTTGTGTCCGGCAGTGGGATGACGTACAGTATTCCTGTCTACAAACTAACAGATAGCTCATTCTCTCTACTGCTGCTGCCTTGCGGCCAGTTCTGATATAATTGTCACAATATGACTCAGTCCAATGTTACATCCTGCTAACAACGCCATTATGAATTCAGCATAAACTTCAGTTTATTTCAAATGAACTGGAAACCTAAAAGGCATCATCGCTGTGTGTTCGCCAGAGGGTCAAATGATCAACACGAAACGCTGCGGCACAAATAAGTTCAGCGAGTCCACAGCTAGTCCACAGCTAGTCCGCAGCTAGTCCACAGCTAGTCCGCAGCTAGTCTGCAGCTAGTCCACAGCTAGTCCGCAGCTAGTCCGCAGCTAGTCCACAGCTAGTCCGCAGCTAGTCCGCAGCTAGTCCGCAGCTAGTCCGCAGCTAGTCCGCAGCTAGTCCGCAGCTAGTCCACAGCTACTCCACAGCTAGTCCGCAGCTAGTCCACAGCTAGTCCGCAGCTAGTCCACAGCTAGTCCACAGCTAGTCCGCAGCTAGTCCACAGCTAGTCCACAGCTACTCCAGCAACTGTGTTATCAATAAATGATTGATGACGCCGCCGTTGGACTGATGCTAGCCCACATTCTCACGGATGGGTGTACGTGCAAAAGAAAACGGTGCCCACTTGTGCTACTTTTACTCTCTACATTTTAACACAAATATCTGAGACTTTCTACTCATTACATTTTGAAAACAGGCTAGTTACTTTAGTTTTAATGCACGACAGACAAAAATGATGTAACGTTGTCTGTCTCTCTTGTCTCGCGCTCTCCCAGCTTTTATTATTATTACATGATTATTATGATTATTATGATTATTATTATGATCAGTTTAATAATAGTCTTAGAATCCTACTACTATAATTGGAGGCCTGCGTGTCTGTCTGTGTGTCTGTCTGGAGTTGCTCCGATCACCTCCAAGATTTGCCAAAAGACTTTTCAGGGCTCTGGCATGAATCTGGACTAGGCAAAACCTAGTAGTGGAGATCCGAGCAGTGGAGAGGGGGCAATATGAAAGGAGCAGAAAATAGTAGAACATGTATTTAGAAGCTGAATAAGCAGTGTCAATGTCAATGTGTCATCAAGTCTGTCATGAATAAAATCAAGGGGAAATAATCAGTTGATCTCGGCAATCTAATTAACTTTTGTAAGAGATTTATGTAGCTCTAATTGAGTAAAATCAATAAGAAAAAACAGTCAAGCATTCAGCTCTTGTGATGTTAACATAAATAATATCCTATGGGGCAAGGGACCTAGAATTGGCTATATGGCTATAGGGGTGTGGAATGGGGTGGTGGTGAGCCAGCAATAGGGTATGGGGGTACAGAGAGAGAAGAGCGTTGGGGAAGGGGGGGGGCGGGGGGCAGGCGCATACCCAGCACTACCTGGCTCTCTTTCAAACATACCCCACTTCAGCTGGAGACCCCCTTCCCAAGCCAAGTCCCTGGGGTGCTCCCCTACATGAGCCCACAGAGTCAGCGAGAGAGAGAGAGAGAGAGACAGAAGAGACCGCGAGAGTGCACACACACTCGTACATAGAAGAATACACATAGACACACACACACACACACACACACACACACACACACACACACACACACACAGGATAAGTTACAGAGACAGACACACACTCAGATATACACACAAGAAAACACACACATGTGCACAAACATATACAGAGAAAGATATACAGAGACACACACAGACACAAATACAAGCTGAGACAGATGCACATAGACACACACCCCAAAAGAAACAAACATACACACATGCAAACATGGACATGCACACATATCCGCACAGTGCCTTGTGTGCAGGGCTTCTGTGGAGCAGGCCCCAGCCCCATACACCAAACTGCATGAAATATTCAGTACATTTTTCAACATGTGCTCTTTCCCCCTTCGCACGTGTAGAAGTGCAAAAAAAGGGGGGGGCAGGGGGGGCGAGACAGGAAGGAGGGGGAGATGGAGTCAATGAGGGCAAAGGCAGAGCGAGCAGCAGGAGCGAGCGAGCCAGAGACGGACTGGGAGACAGAGAGAGCGAGGGAGAGAGAGAGAGAAAACCCAGCTGACTCTGTTCCAAGCTACTCCCCTTAGCAACAGCCCCGGCTCAGGCTGCGCCCCATTGGCCGGCTGACAGGCCGCATCACAATCCCATGCACGGCCCCTCAGCCAATCAGGGGCCTCCGAGCGGCTCTGCATTTTGGATTCCATTTTCACCATGGCAACACAACCCTGCTCTTGGCCCTGGATGTGGCCTGTGTACACACACGCACGCGCACGTACGCACGCGCGCACACACTCTCTCACACACACACACACACACACAGACACACACACACACACACACACACACACACACACACACACACACACACACACACACACACTCACTCACACTCACACACACACATACAAAGTTTACCAGACCTTCTCAAGCTCAGCCCAAAGCAATTAGTGTAAAAGCAGCAGAGAAATAAACAAAACTCACATGGCGCTAGGGCTGCTCGATTATGGAAGAAATCATATTCACGATTATTTGTGACTGATATTGGGATCACGATTGATTACTCAACTGACTTTGGCGGTATCAGGCATTTATTGAACTTGAAAAAACTTGTCTTTTTAAAGGAGAATTTCGTTTTTTTACACCACGGTCCTCATTTCCAGTTTAGAATATGATGTTTTACTCACCGAAATAGTTTCGCTTCATTTGGAGGCCCACGGAAGATTTTGAGCTCCGAGTAGTCTCCTCAAACAGGCTATAACGAGAGCCTGCGGCGAGTGCGGGGCATGCTGCACACACTCTGTAAATGACACTTTTTCGGTCACATCGCGGTTCATTATGGTTGTAAATATAATTATTTAGCTAATAGCTAGAAGCTAAGCTAACACCAACACAACAGTCAACGTAGATCTGCCCCGGATGGGGTTACAGTGTTCATCTTCTTCTGTGGTTTCTCTTCTTACCACACTTCTTCAGAGAAACCACAGAAGAAGAAGATGAGCACTGTAACCGCATCCGGGGCAGATCGGAGCCGACTCTTATGTTGTTGTTAGCTTAGCTTCTAGCTATTAGCTAAATAATTATATTTACAACCATAATGAACCGCGATGTGACCGAAAAAATGTCATTTACAGAGTGTGTGCAGCATGCCCCGCACTCGCCGCAGGCTCTCGTTATAGCCTGTTTGAGGAGACTACTCGGAGCTCAAAATCTTCCGTGGGCCTCCAAATGAAGCAAAACTATTTCGGTGAGTAAAACATCATATTCTAAACTGGAAATGAGGACTGTGGTGTAAAAAACCGAAATTCTCCTTTAATACTGGAGTTCCTCAAACTTCAAATCACATGACAAAGAGAACAAAACCAAAAATACAAAGATACATACACACATACAGCACACAGAGAGCACTGGTCACTGCTCCACTGACCCTCGGCCATGTTCTTGATTAAGCCTCAGGATCGATCGTTATGATTCAATACCCACTGACACTCGTTACCCACCGATACTCGTCATGATCAATACCCACTGACACTCGTTACCCACCGATACTCGTTATGATCAATACCCACCGATACTCATTATGACCAATACCCACTGACACTCGATACCCACCGACACTCGTTATGATCAATACCCACTGACACTCGTTACCCACCGATACTCGTTATGATCAATACCCACTGACACTCGTTACCCACCGATACTCGTTATGATCAATACCCACTGATACTCGTCATGATCAATACCCACTGACACTCGTTACCCACCGATACTCGTTATGATCAATACCCACTGATACTCGTTATGATCAATACCCACTGACACTCGATACCCACCGATACTCGTTATGATCAATACCCACCGATACTCATTATGACCAATACCCACTGACACTCGATACCCACCGACACTCGTTATGATCAATACCCACTGACACTCGTTACCCACCGATACTCGTTATGATCAATACCCACCGATACTCATTATGACCAATACCCACTGACACTCGATACCCACCGACACTCGTTATGATCAATACCCACTGACACTCGTTACCCACCGATACTCGTTATGATCAATACCCACTGACACTCGTTACCCACCGACACTCGTTATGATCAATACCCACTGACACTCGTTACCCACTGATACTCGTTATGATCAATACCCACTGACACTCGTTACCCACTGATACTCGTTATGATCAATACCCACTGACACTCGTTACCCACTGATACTCGTTATGATCAATACCGACTGACACTCGTCGAGTCGTTACCCACTGATACTCGTTATGATCAATACCCACTGACACTCGTTACCCACCGACACTCGTTATGATCAATACCCACTGACACTCGTTACCCACCGACACTCGTTATGATCAATACCCACTGACACTCGTTACCCACCGACACTCGTTATGATCAATACCCACTGACACTCGTTACCCACCGACACTCGTTATGATCAATACCCACTGACACTCGTTACCCACCGACACTCGTTATGATCAATACCCACTGACACTCGTTACCCACCGATACTCGTTATGATCAATACCCACTGACACTCGTTACCCACTGATACTCGTTATGATCAATACCCACTGACACTCGTTACCCACTGATACTCGTTATGATCAATACCGACTGACACTCGTCGAGTCGTTACCCACTGATACTCGTTATGATCAATACCCACTGACACTCGTTACCCACCGATACTCGTTATGATCAATACCCACTGACACTCGTTAGTAACCCACCGACACTCGTTATGATCAATACCCACTGACACTCGTTACCCACTGACACTCGTTATGATCAATACCCACTGACACTCGTTACCCACTGACACTCGTTATGATCAATACCCACTGACACTCGTTATGATCAATACCCACTGACACTCGTTACCCACCGATACTCGTTATGATCAATACCCACCGACACTCGTTATGATCAATACCCACTGACACTCGTTACCCACCGATACTCGTTATGATCAATACCCACTGACACTCGTTACCCACTGACACTCGTTATGATCAATACCCACTGACACTCGTTACCCACTGACACTCGTTATGATCAATACCCACTGACACTCGTTACCCACTGACACTCGTTACCCACCGATACTCGTTATGATCAATAATACCCACTGACACTCGTTACCCACTGATACTCGTTATGATCAATACCCACTGACACTCGTGTTACCCACTGATACTCGTTATGATCAATACCCACTGACACTCGTTACCCACTGATACTCGTTATGATCAATACCCACTGACACTCGTTACCCACCGATACTCATTATGATCAATACCCACTGACACTCGTTACCCATCAAATACTCGTTATGATCAATACCCACTGACACTCGTTACCCACCGATACTCATTATGATCAATACCCACTGACACTCGTTACCCACGACACTCGTTATGATCAATACCCACTGACACTCGTTACCCACTGATACTCGCTATGATCAATACCCACTGACACTCGTTACCCACTGATACTCGTTATGATCAATACCCACTGACACTCGTGTTACCCACTGATACTCGTTATGATCAATACCCACTGACACTCGTTACCCACTGACACTCGTTATGATCAATACCCACTGACACTCGTTACCCACTGATACTCGTTATGATCAATAACCACTGACACTCGTTACCCACTGACACTCGTTATGATCAATACCCACTGACACTCGTTACCCACTGACACTCGTTATGAGGAGAAGAAGCATTCTGTCACTCTTCATCTGTCAGTCTGTGCCTCTCACATTCACACTCAAGCTTGGAACAGTACTTTAAATGTGTGATGCTACTGAAAACGTGCTGAAAATGAAAATGAAATAAGGTTATGAAGCTAAATGACTTTGCCTTCAAAATTGGTAGAAAACAACAAAAATTATTGATTCCACTTAAAAAAGAAAGTCACTTAAATATATTGTTTCAACATGTGTAAATTCAGGGTGAGCTTTACAACTATTTTAGAACTAAGAGGCGTTATTAGGCACAACATGAAGTGGAGCAAAACCCTCTTAGACGTTGTAAAATCACCGCAAACCAAAGCGTGGAATGTCTAATTGGTTTAAAAAAATATAAGTATTTTTGTTTTGTTTTTAACCCCCTCCCATTTTCTCCCAATTGCACTTGGCCACTTCCCCCTGCTGTCCCGGTCATTGCTCCACCCCTTCTGCTGATCTGGGGGGTGCCGTAGACTAAAACATGCTTCCTCCGATACATGTGCAGTCGCCAGCCGCTGCTTTGCACCTGACAGCGCCACAGTGAGGAGTTTCACCGGCAGGACGTAGTGTGTGGGAGGATCACGCTATTCCCCCTGAACAGGTGCCCCCTGACCAACCAGAGGAGGCGCTAGTGGAGCAACCAGGACTCATACCCTACCCCGCTTCCCACCCGCAGACATAGCCAATTGTGTCTGTACAGTATGAACGCCTGACCAAGCCAGAAATACCGCTGCCAGGAATTGAACTCTCAGGGATACTCAACTTGCTTTGCCCGGGGGCCACTTTCGTGAAATGATAGAAGGCCAGGAGCCAGTTAATAAACAAACAATATACATTTTTCTGTAGCGGATTGTAGGTTTTTGGGGTGTCAGCCGGAGTTTAGTCTGACAATGTTGTGCACACCGGATAGTTAGTTAGGTTAAGTACATACATAAGTGCCTGGGTAGCGAGCAGGTATTTGCCTGGGTAGCGAGCAGGTATTTGACAATTTAGCAGCTAAATCATAGATTATTGAAAGATATTAAGGAGGTACGGTGGTGCAGTGGTAAGCACTATCGCCTCACAGCTCGAAGGTCGTGGGTTCGATTCCCACCTGGACCGATGTGAACACTGAAGGAATGCGTGCCCGTCCGCATGTCCTCGAGTGCCCACCGCCCGGGTGGGATCGGCAAAATGGCCTTTCTGTGTGGAGTTTGCATGTTCTCCCCGTGCCTCCCGGGGGTCTCCTTCATATAGGAACCCCCTTCACAAAAACATGCAACATCCTGGTTGCTTATATGGTTCCTCCTCTGATCGTTAAGGGCGCCTGTTCAGAGGGAGGGGAACTGGTTGGAATAGCGTGAACCTCCCACGTGCTATGTCCTACCGGTGAAGCTCCCTCGGGCAGGTGAAAAGAAGCGGCTGACTTGACTGCCCATGTCTCGGAGGATGCATGGAATCAGTCTCGGCTCTCCCCAGATCGGCAGAGGATGGAGTAGCAACCAGGATTGAGTAATCAAATGAGCACTAAACGGGGGATAAAATGGGATAAAAAATCGGGAAAAAAAAAAAAGAAAAAAAAAAAAAAGAAAGATATTCCATATTCCAGACTGAAATGCATTAACAGAAGTGGAGTATTGGCCAGAATGACATGAACATTTGGACACTTATTCAGCGGGTATCTTGCATGTTGCGTTCAGGTGCACTGTAAAAAAAAAAAAAAAAAAAATATTTTGCAATTCCATCACGGGCCACATGCGGCGCGGGCCGCAAGTTGAGTATCACTGCTCTACACTACCCAGATGCCAAAAAATGTCTATTCTTCCGCCTACATATAGCAGTATCGTTCCTGAACAGTAGCTAAACACCATGGTTGCAAGGCAACACAACTACTGGCATGAGTTGGCATTAATATCGAATATGCAAAGTAACAGTTATACAACTATGCATTTATGGGTTATTTTACAGAACCTTTCTAAATTTATGTATTAACTATTTTTACCCCTGTATTTCAATCTTTGGTGAGATCTCAACTTGAATATACAAGCTCTGTTTGGTGTCCTTATGAAGTAAAATATATAGAATTGTTTTTGAAGGTACAGAGAACATACATATGTAAGATTTCAGCATGTGTGTGTGGGTTGCGTATGATTGTGTGTGAGATTTCGGCATGTGTGCGTGTGGGTTGTGTGTGATTGTGTGTGGAAGTCTGGTGTAGAGGATTGTTATCCTGTACCAGAAATGTTCATTAAAATTCATCCATTCATTAAAGCAGCTACGAGCAACTTTTTCGATTGTTATTAAACAGTATAAATTTAATATCAATGCATCACATCTTACCTCTAATAGTCGACGAGACCAAAGCCGTGTGTATCTGAGATTGCTCCCTTAGGTGATTATTAAGTCTATAGTCTGTCTAAACTCGCGCCAACAGGGGGCTCTCTAGAGCGACCGGACCGGGTAACCCGGAAGTGAAACGCGGAAGTGAAACCAGGAAGTGAAACGCAGCTGCCTTCCTACGCCGTTTGCGCTGCCTAGCAACATAACATAAACAATGTGAACGCCACGCATACTCGCGGGAACATCTCTCGTTATATTCTAACAGGTTTTTTGGAAGTTATTTTGTGGTTATGGCCGAAGTGGCTGCTGCAAACCGTTTCATTTCACTTCCTGATCTGCCCTGGCTACAGACACACTAACACTGGCCGATTCACTCGGGGTTCAAGCGAGACTACTCTGCGTTGGTCCGCGGAGACTATTAGAGGTAAGATGTGATGCATTGATATTAAATTTATACTGTTTAATAACAATCGAAAAAGTTGCTCGTAGCTGCTTTAAAATGTACACCAATACAACTTCGAACATGATTCAATCAACCAGTGATCAGAAGTGGCCAGGTGGTGGCCAGGTGGTACTGCAGTACTACCTGTCTGTTACCTTAAAAGCACAACTACTAAGACAGATGAATATTTGTTCAAAAATTGTTGGTAAACCACTCCTATAAAGTCTATACGAGTCTACATATGTCAACAGTGTATTGAGGTTAGCTAGAAATATTGCCTCAAACACTAATCATGTGCTACATGAAGAATATGAACTCCTGCCCTCTGGCAGGAGATACTTAATCCCAACTTTCAAGAAGGTCAGACTTTATACATCAGTCGATCCTGAGGCTTAATCAAGAACATGGCCGAGGGTCAGTGGAGCAGTGACCAGTGCTCTCTGTGTGCTGTATGTGTGTAATGTATCTTTGTATTTTTGGTTTTGTTCTCTTTGTCATGTGTTTGTGCGTGGGACTGCCGCTGTCTTGCAAGACAAATTTCAGTGTGAACTGACAATAAGGTATATCGTATCGTAATCAAAACACCCCATTCAAATATCCAACTGGCCATTTCAAGTAGACATAATCTGAATATTGCTAATAGTTTAAGGTAATTTATGCTCTTGTGTCCGCTCCATAACGAGCATTAGCTGCCATTGTGCTGGCGTCTTATCACACTGTACTATAAATCCATCAAACACAAGTCTTTGCTTCATCACTGGAGAAGCTCTGAGGGAGGAGCCTGGCCTTAACATCACACATTTACACACATTTCACACATACACACAGGCACACACAGGCACGCACGCACGCACGCACGCACGCACGCACGCACACACACACACACACACACACACACACACACACACACACACACACACACACACACACACACACACACACACACACACACACACACACACACAGGCAGACACAGACAAGGTAACTAGCTACCTCCTCTTTGTTCTCTCTGAGGCGAGATATGTTATAAAGCATGCAAGAGAGAGAGAGATGAAGGGAGAGAGAGCGGGAATCAAAGATATAAAAGACAGGAAGAGAGAGATGGAGGGGGAGAGAGAGAAAGAGAGGAAAAGAAAGGGAGAGAAGTAGAGAGAGAGAGAGAGAGAGAGAGAGGGAGAGAGGTAGAGCGAGCATGAGACAGGCTGGCTCCTGGAGAATAAGCAGGAGGAGAGACAATGAATAGGCGCTCCTCCACAGACGGACACTATGATGAATGGGTCTGCTGCCTAAAAAGCCAGTGCAGGGAGGGACAACAAGAGAAGTGTGTCTGTTCACGCTGTGTGTGTGTGTGTGTGTGTGTGTGTGTGTGTGTGTGTTGTGTGTGTGTGTGTGTGTGTGTGTACGTGTGTGTACGTGTGTGTACGTGTGTGTACGTGTGTGGACGTGTGTGGACGTGTGTGTGTACGTGTGTGTGTGTGTGTGTGTGTGTGTGTGTGTGTGTGTGTGTGTGTGTGTGTGTGTGTGTGTGTGTGTGTGTGTGTGTGTGCGTGCAATGGCGGAAGCCATCCATCTGGGCCGTTGTGGCAGTGACCACACTGAAGAAGAGGTCAATATTCAGTATCTCTTTCGCCACCGCTTCCACAAGACGACACAACCATCAAACCCCCCCCCCCCCCCCCCCCCCCCCCTTTCCAAAAAAAGTGTGGGGGGGGGGGGGGGGGGGGGGGCTTGAGAGAGGAGTTGGGGGTCGTCAAAATTAACAACAGGTAATTAAAAGTAATAGCAGTGCTTCCCCTCGGGTCTGAGGACGGCCGACGTATGTATCCCACCAACAGCAATTAGTCAACCAATTACCCCCCGGGCCTAATTATAACGGCGGTCCATAGGAAGGCTATGGGAGGGACGATAATGGGCTGCTATGGTAGCTTGTGTTTATCTAACTGATCGCTGATTAACATGATCACTGGGAAAGGTCAAAGGTCAGCACCTCAAATGAAAGGCTGGCTGGCTAATTGATATCTCTGCTTCTCTGGTTCAAAAGCTACAGCTGCAGAAATGTGCTGTTTGGTGTGAAGGGTATCTGGAAGTACCGCTGTGTGGCTACAATGGAGTTTGATAGGAGAATTTTATCAGCGATCTAGAACATCGACGGTAAATGGTTTTGGCGTCAGACTCTACGATCAGCATCTACGATAAACGGATTCTTAACAGAGCCGCCATTTTGCTCCCAAGTTCAACAATCCGTCAAAAAAGTGTTCCATCGTAGAAGAGAATGCAACGCAGCCGCGCCATGTTGGGATTTAAGGATGACAGCCTCTCAACCTTTACCCAAAAAGGAGGGGAAAAAACTCTACCTACATGCATAACCCGCAGCTGACTCTGGCAAGTTGGGGCCCGTTCCCCCGGGAATCATCAAAAGGCATTCTGGGAAATGTAGGAAATCACAAAGTGGAGCAGAAGTATATGAGGCACATTGAGGGAAAGTGGGCTCCCCAAAAAGGCAAATTGCAATACAAAATCTTGACAAAATTACTTGGGATTTATCATGAATTGATATCAAAGAGTTTAATAGCAACTGAGGGACACTATGTGTTTTATTGTATTCTGCTTGTGTGCAGCGTCTCAACTTTTGTTGACATCTTTGAAAGGGGGCGGGGCTTTATCAGTATGCGCTGTAACTGCAATGATTACAACACTGCATTAGTTGGGGATTTGATGTAGTTGATTTTGGCAGATTCTATTAGGATTGGGGTGCGGTGTGTGTGTGTGTGTGTGTGTGTGTGTGTGTGTGTGAGGACACTCAGAGCACAGGGCTTGGCTCTGCTAATCGAGTTAGCTGTGGTAACGTGAGTGGCAGCTGGCTTTCCAGGAATATCCTCTCCCACTGAGCTGTCGGACAAAACACACACTCCCTGCAAGTGGATTTCAGACACACACACACACACACACGGACGGACACACTGTTTTCTGAGTATTAAAAATGCATACGTGTTGCTGTGGGTCTATGAACAGTAAATACACAATGCATGTACACACATACTGAGACATTAACAGACAAATTATCTGTACATTCACACACACACACACACACACACACACACACACACACACACAGAGACTCTCTCTCTCTCTCTCTCTCTCTCTCACACACACACACACACACACACACACACACACACACACTCTTTCTCTCTTACACACACAGGCCTAATCTTAAAGTCTGTGTGTGATTAGTGTGCTTGTCAGTGACTGTGTGTGTGTGTGTGTGTGTGTGTGTGTGTGTGTGTGTGTGTGTGTGTACAGTACACTGGTGTTGGGAGTTGTTAATCTGTTGGCAGCTGTGTGTGAACATTAGTTGGGTCAGTAGGTGCATGACTTCCTGAGCGTCTGGTCACGTCAGAGCACCTCTTACGCACACAAATACACTCACGTTAGGGCTGGGCGATTTTATGGACAAAATCAAATATGTTGTTTTGACCAAATACCTCAATATTGATATTGTGACAATATCGTAGGGATGACTATTTCCACAATGAGACTTCTGATAAATAATCTTCAGTAATGTGGATATAATGACTAAGTGGGTGAAGGCAACCTGAAAATATATGAACAACGCCAAAGTGTATTTAATGTGAAAATATATGAACAACGCCAAAGTGTATTTAATGTGAAAATATATGAACAACGCCAAAGGGAAATGAAATGTATCAAATACAAATACACGTCTACCTATTTTATCACAGTGGGGCTGAGGAAAAATGTCCATCTAAACGTCAACATGCCATTGCATTCCTTTAATAAGACAGTCTAGTTGTGATTGCTCTATATCGCCCCCTATTGAGCCCCACTTGGAAATACATCACTGTTCCTACAGCGTGTCCTCAGGTTCATGGGTTTGTTAAGGCCAACCAGTTCTGTGTGTGTGTGTGTGTGTGTGTGTGTGTGTGTGTGTGTGTGTGTGTGTGTGTGTGTGCGCGTGCGCGTGCGTGCGTGCATGCATGCGTGTGTGTGTGTCTCCAGGGCGGAGAGGGCGTGTGATGGATGTAGCGTCCAGGTATCTGGCTAACATGTCCATCTGGTAGAGAGCAGTGGGTCCCATTACATTACCAGCCTCCATTAGCATTGGCTCAGCGGCATCTGGACTCGCCTGGGATACACACTATCCATATTCTGCATGTACATTCTAATGTTTGTGTTCCGGAGCTTTCACACCCTTAGGCACTATATTCAGGCTGTCTCTCTTGAGTTGTGACAACAGTCATATTATATTGACTGTGTGTCAAATCCTTCTTCTACTCTGATCCGTCCCATGCATTACAACGACTCATTAGCCAGTGCAAAGAGCGATAAAAAGCATGCATAAACATTTGATCAGCGTACGAGCGTTAGAATAAACGTTACATCCTCTGACAGTTTGGAGGAGAAGGGATTCATATGCGGGAAGTCGAATCAAGCTGATATCAGACAGCTATGAGGATTGGAACTTTCATCGGGGGAAAAATTATGTTTTTCAGAAAGTAGAATCGATTTTTTTTTACTCATATAGTTAGTTATGATGATGAAGGAAGCCACAGTTTACCCACCTTCTTATTCAACATGACATCATTGATCAGATGTATATAGAATAGAACATTTACGCAAGGCGAACACACAAGCCTTCACTCCAGATGCAAGTCCAGTAGTCAAACAAGAGCATGTAGAAACACAGGGTTTCCAGCTACAGCCTCACATGCTATCTATCCCTCTCTCTCTATCCCTCTCTCTCTTTACACTCGTCCTCTGCAGCCTCTCTCTCTCTCTCTTTCTCTCCCTTCACTGGCCTCACACACAAAGGCAGGGAGAGGGAGGGGGGGGAGGGAGGGGAAGGAAGGCACAAAGGACTGGGAGCTGTGGCCTTGCCCTGGGGAGAGGGAGGGTGAGGGAGGGTGAGGGGATGGATGGATGGATGGGGAGGGGGGGGTAACAGGGGGTCAAAGGGGGGCCATGTGGGGGGAAACCTGAGAGGCAGAAAGCCAGAACAGGAGCTGGGGGGGGGGGGGGGGGGGGGGTGGAGGGAGGAGGGTCCGGGGGTGAGAGAGCACAACACAAGAGAGCTTATAGCCGGAGTGATTTTTTTTTTCCTGAAGGGGGGGTTTGCTGGTGGATTTTCTTCAAGAGAGGGATTTGGTTTGGGAGAGTTGGGAGAAGCTAGGATTTGATGAGATTTACACTTTTTTTTGGGGGGGGGGGACCAGAAATGCACATCCACAATCAAGCAAAGCCTGTGTAAGCTAAGCGTATTAGCCACTTCTGCCTGGAGCAATGGGAACTTTTTTTTTTAGATAGATAATTCTCGTCTTTTGCCCTCTTTCCCCCGGGTCATTTTCCTCCGCAGAGCAGCAAAGAACTGCACTTACATGACGTGTTCTTCCCACACCTCGACACGTAACCCGGAGGCAGCGCTACAGACGCTTTCCACAGAATTGTGTTTGTATGGATCAGTTTGAAATCTAGCTTAATTCCTGTAAGCTATTGTATTTACATCATAGACTATATAAACTGCAACAGGAAGTTAGCTGGGGGCAATTTAGAATGTTTATGTTGCCAAGTTGAAACCGTCTATATGTACCTACTTAAAGGGAAGGTGAACCTGCCCCGAATCAAACCACAGTCACAACAAAGTCCCAGTGTACAAATGTGTCTATAGAGCGAGGGGGCAGCTTTCTACATCCACATTGACAACAGTGTGGGAGTAGGAAAAACTGCAATTCCTCAAATGGTCACTTGAGGCTGGCTGCAAGAGCGAGTCAATCCCCATTCACCCCCATGTTAACATGCCCATCTTTACAGCGTAAATAAACATGTTTACAGCCTGGTAAAAAAAGAAGTCTATATCGCTAATTTCACCTTTCATGACCACTGTATGGGGGGGGGGGAGACCCTCAGAGTTGGCTGCTGTGTTGACACACCTGTGGGAGGGGGGGGGGGGGGGGGGGGGGGTTGACCCTCAGAGTTGGCTGCTGTGTTGACACACCTGTGCCCCAACCTCCGCTTCCCTCGCTCAAATTACCTCAGACTCTCTGGTAATCTCACACCATCTAACCTCACCTACCGCCTCCAAATGTACTGCCAGTATATTCGCATTATAAAGTAAAGTGATTATTTCTGCAGATTTCTTTCAGTAAAGACTTACCATCTATCTGCTTAGACGGTTTTCACCAGCTGCAAGCCCACAGCACTTTCTTTTTCTCAGCTTCTTCTTCTTCTGTGTTTTATGGCGGTTGGCATCCTTAAATGTTGCATTACCGCCACCTGAATTGTATCAGCTTCACAGTGCTAACTATTTACAGTGTCCACTTTCTCAGCTGTTCAGGGGAAAACACTGACATAGCCTACTTCTATTTCTATTTTATTTTTGCTATACGTTTAAATGTAAAGATAGGCCTATGCATGCAATAACGTACCGATAGTCAGCTTACTCTGTAACATGTAGCTTTTATTAGCCTCTGGTTAGCTCCGGACCAGACAGCAACGCTTCCTACTACCCAGCGTGTGCACGTCTTTCAGACAGGGGTGGTTGTTATGGCAACTATCAACAACAACAACAAAAACAACTACTACCAACTACTACAAGACATAAAGACCGAAAGAGGCTACTTTGTTACTGTCTGTCGGAGACACGGCCTAACGTTAACATTTAATATGAGCCGAATATCAGCCTGCGCTCAGCTACTGTATGTATACAGGAAGTGAACCGGATATTCAGGTGGGTTGTGATGGTTGTTATTGTTGTCAAGTTAAAACCGTCTATACGTTAAGCAGAAACAGCAACAAGGGGTCATGGTGGCTAAGTGGGCTAACTGGCTTACCCTGTAACCACAGAATCTGACTCAGTCAGCTCAGTGAGCTAACCGAGCTGCCGGAGCCGATGCTCAAAATTGCAAACTGCAGTACACCCTCGCAACCACTGAGCACCGAACCGACACATCCGGCGCTGTTGAGCAGTTGGACCCGAAATGAAACCGCGGAAGAAGTCTGTGTTTAAGCTTAAACTTCGGCACTGGTATGTGAATAAGGGCTCGGTATTGGAAACTACGCACTATTTGGGAATGCCATGGCATCCACATCTTGGATAACAACATTGCCTCGGAGGTGGGTACAGTTTTTTTGTGATTGATAACGTGTGTATCGCGTGCAGCCATTTAGCCGATCGTGCAGTGGATATTAGGGGCCGCCCATCCGAGACGAAGAAGGCTGATGAGTCACGAGTTGAGGCTATGACGAATGTCGCTCTGGAATGACGTAAAAGTCCCATTGAAGTCTGATATGGGCCAGATGTCTGTTCACACCAAAGTCACATTCCAAAAAATCAGATTTGAATCAGATTTTTCTCCACATTTGAAAGTAGCCCAGGTCGTATTAAAAAAAGTCACATTCAATGTGACTTGTATTGTTCACACAGTGATGAAAAAGACTGACCTGAGTCACTTAGGGGAGAAAATATCCGATTCGATCACTAAGGTTTGCTGTGTGAACGTAGTCATAATGCAACACTGTTTGGATCTCACCTGCAATTACCACTCAGTCACCATAGGTGTCACCCAAGAGAAGAAACCCTTCTTCGAGATGATCACTTTAAACTCAGAACTAAACAAACAAAAAAGATGCATATGACCCTAATCATCTTCGGTAGTATTAAATTGTGTGTGGTGTGTAAAAATAAATAAAAAATACATTCAGGCGACCCTATTTGAATTCCAGGCGACCCTAAAGTTGAACCATAGAATCTGATTCAGTCAGGAACTTTACCACATGTCTTCCCCCTCTCTCCCCCATCCTTCCTGTGCCTCTTCACTGTTCAACTGTCAAATAAAGACCAAAGAAATGCAGCAAAAGAAAATGTTAACAGAAGAAGTGGTCATATGTGTGTGAAAACAGAGTTTGTTTGGGAATATGTTTGCTACCGGCTACACACAATTGACCTTATTCTGGACCATTCTGAACACTTTGGATGGACAAAATTACTAAACTAATGATCTTTGGGTTGTGGACTGTTGGTCAGGACAAAAGAAGAGATTTGAGGATGCTTTGGAGGAAAAGTGACCGACATTTTTCACCATGTTGTGACATTTTATTCATTATTATTTCATTATTGAATTATTCAATAATGAAAGTAATCGTTAGTTCAGTCAGCCCTAATCTTGAGTAACCGGGTCATGATTCCTGGAAAGAGACAATGCTGTTGAGTTTTTAAAATCTATTTCTTTTTTGGCACTTTGAGCACCACAAGCCGACTTCCAGTTTCCTTGTATTGGAGAGAAGGCAGACATCTCTACGGCCGACATCTCCAAAACGCTGCAACTCACACCAAAACGATCTAGATGGATAAATAAATAGCACTACAGATGAGAGGAAAAATAATGTATTTTGGATTTTGGGGTGAACTGTCCCTTTAAGTAGGCCAAACAACCAGCACAGAAAAGTACAGAGGACAGGAGGCATGTAGGGCATCTTCATCCTTGCTAACTCTGCCAGCCTCCACACACACACACACACACACACACACACACACACACACACACACACACACACACACACACACACACACACTCAAGCGCACACACACACACACACACACACACACACAGCAGAAAGACAGCATACATGAGGACGATGAGCACGCACACAAACCCGACGGGCCTCTTTCACAGCACCGTTACATAAGCAGAGGGCAGAGTAGCCCAGCACATGTTCTCCACACCTCTTTCTCTCATCACTTCTCTCTATTCCTCTCTCTCTCTCTTTCCTCATCTCATCACTTCATCATCCCTCCATCACTGCTTCTCTCTCTTTCCTCATCTCATCCCTCCATCAGTGCTCCCCTCTCTCTCTCTCTCTCCGTTCTGTCTCTCTCAGTCTCTCACAACTCAGTTTTTGAAAAGTCAAACACTTCAATATAAGGTACTGTAGGTGCACGCGCACACGCACACACACACACACACACACACACACACACACACACACACACACACACACACACACACACACAGCGCTCTGGTAAGTGGATGATATCATCCTCCCCTCACTCCTCCCTCGCTGACACCGGTCACGACAAAGCGGAGGAAGAGGAGGAGTCTCTCCCTCCCTCCCTCTCTTTCCTGTCCTCCTCCTCACCCAGTTTCCTGTTGTCCTCCCTCTCTTTCCTGTCCTCCTCCTCACCCAGTTTCCTGTTGTCCTCCCTCTCTTTCCTGTCCTCCTCCTCACCCAGTTTCCTGTTGTCCTCCCTCTCTTTCCTGTCCTCCTCCTCACCCACTGTTTCCTGTTGTCCTCCCTCTCTTTCCTGTCCTCCTCCTCACCCACTGTTTCCTGTTGTCCTCCCTCTCTTTCCTGTCCTCCTCCTCACCCACTGTTTCCTGTTGTCCTCCCTCTCTTTCCTGTCCTCCTCCTCACCCACTGTTTCCTGTTGTCCTCCCTCTCTTTCCTGTCCTCCTCCTCACCCACTGTTTCCTGTTGTCCTCCCTCTCTTTCCTGTCCTCCTCCTCACCCACTGTTTCCTGTTGTCCTCCCTCTCTTTCCTGTCCTCCTCCTCACCCACTGTTTCCTGTTGTCCTCCCTCTCTTTCCTGTCCTCCTCCTCACCCACTGTTTCCTGTTGTCCTCCCTCTCTTTCCTGTCCTCCTCCTCACCCACTGTTTCCTGTTGTCCTCCCTCTCTTTCCTGTCCTCCTCCTCACCCACTGTTTCCTGTTGTCCTCCCTCTCTTTCCTGTCCTCCTCCTCACCCACTGTTTCCTGTTGTCCTGCCTCTCTTTCCTGTCCTCCTCCTCACCCACTGTTTCCTGTTGTCCTCCCTCTCAGCCGGCCTGACTCAGCTCTCTCACCACCTCTCTCTGTCTCTCCCCTCCATAGACCGGGCCGCATCGTGTCACTCAGCACAAAGGCCGCGCCCCCCCCCCCCCCCCCCCCCCCCTCTTTTGGGAGAAAGAATCACGCTTTCACACCAGTTTCCCTCCTACCCTTCCTATCAAAAAAATATTCCTTATATCCTTAACTCATTGAATGCCATGGACGTCCTTCGACGTCCAATTAAATAGTGACGTAGAGTGCCACGGACGTCCTTCGACGTCCAATGCGTTTTTTGACGGTGGGACGTCGATCAAAGCCTTCCGCAGCTCCTGTACAACTATAGTAGCTATTGGAGGTCTATAACCTATTTTACAGAACCCTTAGGTGGCGACAGTGCTCTCCAGATTACAGAAATGTCAGGAATACACAGCCTAAAATAGCCTTGATGAAAGAGAACCCGCTCATGCTGCACTCCAGAGCCATGTAGATTGTTCTGGCTGCAACTGACGGGGGCTGCGAACACAGTCAATCCGCGCACACAACTGAGTCCTTCTGCCTCTGTCTGTCTGTCAGCATAGTTTCTCCACATGATTAGCCGCTAGAAAAGCAGCGCGACACTGAAAAGCCAAACCTTTCACTGCAGTCCGCGTGTGGCTTCTCCATGTTGCGCTGCCTGGGAGGCGGCGCTTCCCAGGCTTCCTAGACGCTTGGTGCGAGGCTGTGTGTTACTAGTGTGGGGAGGAGTTTTCAGCTGAGGGGGGGGGAGGGGGGGTGGGGCACGCAGGGCAGGACACAACTACACCACATCACTACATCAGAAAATATTACCGTATCTAGAGTCAGTGAATGTGCTTGAAATGCTGCATTTCACAAAAGGCTGAATATCTCAGCTTATAATTTGAAATGCCTGAAAACGCTGAAAACAACCTATCTTCTCCGGCTCATAACTAAAGAACGGAAAATGGTATCAATAAACTTTTTTTTGCTGATGATACAATAGAGTCTCCTTGTTCTTTTTGCGTGTTCGGTGTTTACATAGTAATATCACACAATATTCTGTGGGCCTCGAGAAATCACTGAAAACGCTCTGAAAACTCTGGCACTGGGAGCGTCCGTTCTCCAAAAGTGGCTGGCACTCAATGAGTTAAATACTTATCAAAAATTCCTATCAAAAATACTTGCGCGTACGGTCTTTAGTTACCCAAGTCTCTGAATTCCTTTCTGAGAACAATCTGCATGACCCAAATCAGCCTGGCTTTAAGTAGGGTCACTCTACGGAGACTGCACTCCTCTCAGTAATGGAGTCACTGCTCTACTGCTGCTAGATCTGTCAGCTGCCTTTGACACAGTTAGGGTGCTTTCTCACTGGGAACCATTGCTTTCGTTTCGTTCCGTTCGGCGCCCGGGCACGATTGCCCCCCCTCCCCTCTTCCCCCACTGGTCAGATTTCACATGACAACATTTCTTCCACGCTCGGGAACGGAACGGAACACTTCACACATCAACTATGCCTGCAGTGTATCCTCGCCCGTGTGTTGTCCATGTGGTTCGGTACGGTTGGCGTTCACACTCGCACGTGTTCCGTTCCCGGGCACGCCAAAGCGCTGCCCAGACCACCTTTTCAAGTGGATCCTGTCGCGGAACGGAACGCAACGTTAACACTCGTCAAATGTTCCGAACCTGGGCTGAATTTGGGGACGAGTGTGCTCGGGACGAACGGTACCGGGGCGCCAGTGTGAAAGCACCCTTAAACTCCGAATCCTCCTCTCCACACTCACTGTGCTTGGTATGTCAGGATCTGCCCTCTGCTGGTTCAGGTCCTACCTCTCAGGAAAATCATACCGGCATATTCTTGGCCTTCAATGGCAAACAATGAAATGGTCAAAAGACAATTTGTCATTTAACTGGCTGGGGACCCACCGGAAGCCATGGGGTTCCCTGGATGCTAGTTTGGGAACCATGATATATATATATATATATATATATATATATATATATATATATATAATTTTTGACTGAAAAGCGTGCCAATTTAGTAGACAATTAAGTATAGTATATGTATCTAGTATAGTATAGCATGTATCATAGGATAATATGCCTATATCTAGACATGTAATATTGACAGTCAGTAGTCCAGACACACCCCAGGCAGAGGATATAATGAAAGAAAGATGATTTCCCATAATTCCCATAAGTCCATAATTTAAGAGGGGTGGTTAAGCACTAATAAGCTACCAGTCATCAAGGTCTATCATATAAAAACATAATCTAGGGATGAATAGGAATAAAAAAAAATCACAAGTAGAATTTGTCCACCCGGATGGTACCGATATCTTAAATCTTGCGTTCTGGCCCATTTCCCTCGAGAAGACATTATTCTACCAAATTCAAAGGGCCAAATTCACCCCTCACGATAGGATAGTATGGGTACATTATACCTTTTCTGAATCCTTATAGTCCTATGAGTATTCCAGTGTTTGTTGTTTGTGTCTGTGATGTTCCTAGATGCCACAGTGCTGAAATAAAGATTATAATTTAGGCAAAAACTGTGGAAAAATGAATGTCACTGACACTTTTAAGAGCCCATGTGACCTCTTTATTTGTCAGACAGACTCAGAACTGAGCTCAAATAAAAGCTAAGCAGCTACCTTTTAAAATGTTGTCAAGCATGTTCTCATAGAACATGAGTAAAGGTCCTGAAAATGAGCCTAGAATAGGATATGCATCAGCGCCTAGAATCACATTTATTGTAAGGGCTGGCTAAATTCATGAGCCGATAACTGTGACGAAGCTGCCATTCTGCAAAGGCTATCATACTAAAATATCATCTATGGATATATACCTGTTCAAAAATCATGATTAGAATTTGTCCACTTGAGTGGTACCGATCTGTGCAATTTTAGTGTTTGGCCCATGGACTAAATAGGGGAAAATAAGAAAATGTCCAATAAATATGAAAAGCTGCTCCTGTGGAAAGGCTATCATATATTAATTTACTTACCGTATATTGACCCTATAAACAATTTAGTATAGGTAGGTAAGGTTTTGCCCACCCAGATGGTACCAATATCTGGTCTGGCCCATGGACTAATAGGAATAGGAAAGAAATGTGTAGTTTCTTCTTTATCAACATTTATTTTTCCCAACAACCTCTCAGCACCGCAACTCCGTGAGGCTCAGACTAAACTGTGTGCTTCTCGTTTGAAGGTGTGTTTGTTTGTCGCCCGGCGCGCCCCGGTTGTGTGGAGTTACTTTGCCATGTTTAATTAAGCACCGTGATTCGCCTGAAGGTCCAACCGCCGCCGCCCAGCCAGGAAAGACAGAGAGAGAGAGACCAACCCTAATTTCAACCACAACATAAAGCCATAGAAGATCTAAGTGCTAGTGTAGGGAATAAAGTACAACCGGTAGTGACAGCAGATGAGATAGACCGTGACATGCCACCCCGAAGGCAAGGTGACACAAGGCCTCGCATCTGAGGTTCTGTGTGTGTGTGTGTGTGTGTGTGTGTGTGTGTGTGTGTGTGTGTGAGAGAGAGAGAGAGACAAGCTGATTGACAGGCTTGTCATGATGATTGATACCAGCATTCAGATGTCTGATGGTTTACAATTGTGTTTTACTGGAAACCGGCCCGTAACTCTCTCTTCTCTCTCTCACACACACACACACACACACACACACACACACACACACACACACACACACACACACACACACACACACACACACACACACACACACACACACACACACACACACACACTCTCTCTCTCTCTCTCTCTCTCTCTCTCTCTCTCTCTCAAGGTGACTGTGAGTATACTGTAATAGATAAGGTGGACCCTTGTGACCTCCATCAAGCACTGTTTGTTTGAGAGCCAGACGCCAATAACACAGAGAGACTGGGCGAGACACGTCTGTCCACAAAACGCTCCCGTGCTTTATATGTCCCCATAGGAAAAACAAACCAATCAAGACACACTGTAATATACATGTGACCTATCGACAAGGCTGGTCAGCTGATTTATTATGCCCGTATTGCACAACTATAAACAGTATTGCACACGTTCATTTCGTTTGAGAGATATCGGAATTTGTAGTCTGATGTCATTCAGCATGTTGTGTTACTGTAAACGCACCTTCAAATGATTCAAAAGGAAAAACAAGCAAATCATAAACATGTCAGGTCAGGGTCAGTCAGTCCAGTGATGTAGTTCCTTGGGTCAGTCAGTAAAGAAAAAGCTAACAAACTGATCAACACGGCAGGGAAACTTGTGGGTGGAAATGGGAGAGATGCAGAATGGTCACCGGACAAACAGTATTGGAGGAGTTGATACACATGTGACCACACCGTTTATGGCATTTAAAATGTTGCTGTAGCGCCCCCCCATAGGCAAAATGGCACTTTTCTTTATTAAAGTAGCTCAGAGTACGTACCTGCGCATAATGTATGCAAAGTTTGGTTACAATAGGACAATGCATTCCTGAGTTACGGCAATTTGTGTGAAATAGACCCCACTCACGAAACTTTGGAAGTGGATTATATGAAAACAGTGTGGACTTTTATGACTTTTGAAACGTCAATACGTTTTTTTTAAACCATTTTTAGAAAACGCTTCAAAAGGCCGAGACTGATGTATAGTCTCCCCCTTGGTCTCTGACCAGTGTGAGACAACTAAAGCTTCCACCAAGTTAATATGACAGCTAGACACTGACCAGTGTGAGACAACTAAAGCTTCCACCAAGTTAATATGACAGCTAGACACTGACC
Source organism: Poromitra crassiceps (assembly GCF_964638095.1). Classification (NCBI taxonomy): domain Eukaryota; kingdom Metazoa; phylum Chordata; class Actinopteri; order Beryciformes; family Melamphaidae; genus Poromitra; species Poromitra crassiceps. The sequence continues at coordinate 41,676,597 of NC_139628.1, forward strand.
AGTGTGAGACAACTAAAGCTTCCACCAAGTTAATATGACAGCTAGACACTGACCAGTGTGAGACAACTAAAGCTTCCACCAAGTTAATATGACAGCTAGACACTGACCAGTGTGAGACAACTAAAGCTTTCATCAAGTTAATATGACAGCTAGACACTGACCAGTGTGAGACAACTAAAGCTTTCATCAAGTTAATATGACAGCTAGACACTGACCAGTGTGAGACAACTAAAGCTTCCATCAAGTTAATATGACAGCTAGACACTGACCAGTGTGAGACAACTAAAGCTTCCATCAAGTTAATATGGAAACCACTAGGAAACAATGTACCAAGGCAGTCCCCTCTGAATACCATACTACAGGTCAGTCCCCTCTGAATACCATACTACAGGTCAGTCCCCTCTGAATACCATACTACAGGTCAGTCCCCTCTGAATACAGGTCAGTCCCCTCTGAATACCATACTACAGGTCAGTCCCCTCTGAATACCATACTACAGGTCAGTCCCCTCTGAATACCATACTACAGGTCAGTCCTCTCTGAATACCATACTACAGGTCAGTCCCCTCTGAATACCATACTACAGGTCAGTCCCCTCTGAATACCATACTACAGGTCAGTCCCCTCTGAATACCATACTACAGGTCAGTCCCCTCTGAATACCATACTACAGGTCAGTCCCCTCTGAATACCATACTACAGGGCAGTCCCCTCTGAATACCATACTACAGGTCAGTCCCCTCTGAATACCATACTACAGGTCAGTCCCCTCTGAATACCATACTACAGGTCAGTCCTCTCTGAATACCATACTACAGGTCAATCCCCTCTGAATACCATACTACAGGTCAGTCCTCTCTGAATACCATACTACAGGTCAGTCCTCTCTGAATACCATACTACAGGTCATGCTTTGCTCTCATCCTCTTCCTCTCTCCCTCCTCTCAGCCTTCCAATCCATCCAGCCCTCCATCCCTCCCTCCAGCCCTCTGTCTCCTCCTCCTCCTCCTCCTCTCTCCTCCAGCCCTCTGTCTCCTCCTCCTCCTCCTCTCTCCCTCCAGCCCTCTGTCTCCTCCTCTCTCCCTCCAGCCCTCTGTCTCCTCCTCCTCTCTCCTCTCTCCCTCCAGCCCTCTGTCTCCTCCTCCTCTCTCCCTCCAGCCCTCTGTCTCCTCCTCCTCCTCTCTCCCTCCAGCCCTCTGTCTCCTCCTCCTCCTCCTCCTCTCTCCCTCCAGCCCTCTGTCTCCTCCTCCTCCTCCTCTCTCCCTCCAGCCCTCTGTCTCCTCCTCCTCCTCCTCCTCTCTCCCTCCAGCCCTCTGTCTCCTCCTCCTCCTCCTCTCTCCCTCCAGCCCTCTGTCTCCTCCTCCTCCTCTCTCCCTCCAGCCCTCTGTCTCCTCCTCCTCCTCCTCCTCTCTCCCTCCAGCCCTCTGTCTCCTCCTCCTCTCTCCCTCCAGCCCTCTGTCTCCTCCTCCTCCTCCTCTCTCCCTCCAGCCCTCTGTCTCCTCCTCCTCTCTCCCTCCAGCCCTCTGTCTCCTCCTCCTCCTCCTCCCTCCCTCCCTCCCTCCCTCCAGCCCTCTGTCTCCTCCTCCTCTCTCCCTCCAGCCCTCTGTCTCCTCCTCCTCCTCCTCCTCTCTCCCTCCAGCCCTCTGTCTCCTCCTCCTCCTCCTCCTCTCTCCCTCTCTCCCTCCAGCCCTCTGTCTCCTCCTCCTCCTCCTCCTCTCTCCCTCCAGCCCTCTGTCTCCTCCTCCTCCATCCCTCTCTCCCTCCAGCCCTCTGTCTGTTCCTCCTCCTCTCTCCATCCCTCCCTCCCTCCAGCCCTCTGTCTCCTCCTCCTCCTCTCTCCATCCCTCCCTCCCTCCAGCCCTCTGTCTCCTCCTCCCCCTCCTCT
>NC_139628.1:41680981-41703481 GCF_964638095.1 Poromitra crassiceps
CACCAGCCCACTAAAAAAAACTCAAATACTGAACAGAATTGTTCGAATTTCCTCGCTAATATGTGCAATTAAAGCATGTTTTCTTTTCTTTTTAGGGAGAGGAGGCCCAATCCACTTCCGTCCGGATGAGGACTTCTAACAGTTTCTATTCTAGAGGGATGTGAGCCCAGGTCAGCTGGAGGTCCCATTCACCCCAAGAAGACCGTAGGTTAGACTGCACGTAGCAGCATGCACGTCAACATTTGATTATACTCAAACATTTCATTGTTTGAAAAAACAGCCCAGATAAATATAGACGGTTTTCACAGAATTGTGTTGCTATGGGAACAGTTTGAAGCCTAGCTTATTTCCTGTCAGCTGTATTAGCAAACATGGCAACAGGAAGTAAGCTAGGGGCAATTTAGTTTGTTTATGTTGTCAAGTTAAAACAGTCTATAGTCCTGCTGTACAGACTAAACAGGAAGGAGTGACATCCTGCCAGCCAGGCCTAAACAGTAGAATCACACATATCCACACTAAAGAAGACACGCATCCACACTGTCTCACTAAAGACACGCATCCTCACTGTCTCACTAAAGACACACATCCTCACTGTCTCACTAAAGACACAAAAAGTCCTCGGCTGTCAGGTCAAACACTGGGCAAAGAGTCAAGCAAGCATGGTCTTACCTCCTTAGGTGCTGGCAACTGACTGCAGGTGGTGTGCCCCTACAGGACAAACACTCAAGTCAGCATCTAAACAATGGGTCCAATAAAGCCCAGTCCAATTAGTCTACTGTCATTAACGATCATTATCTGCTATCAATTAGCGCTGGAAATCTACAGAGATCTCCCTGTGTTATATTATTACACACCTGAGTCACAATAGGATAACACTGACTGCAAGTCTAATTGTTATGGGATACCTTAATTGTTTGAGGTTATGATAGGCGACACTGTAATTTTCCACCTCTCTTTTATTTAACCACACTGATTATAATTATGAGTAAAAAGCTGAGAATTAAATACTAGGTGGTATTCAAGGCCACTCACACTCTTTTAATCACCTTTTTCTTTCTTTCTTTCTTTTTTACAGTTGAATATCATTATTTGATAATTCAACATTATAGCACGAGTTTGCTTGGTTGATTAACTTGTTGAGTAGGCCACAAAAAAAAGACAGGTGTAAAAACCCACATTTAGTATTTAGTGTTTTCTAAGTCAAAAGCTGTTTTTTACATAATGATTAAATGATTAATTGATCATTAGTGTGACTGATCGGTTGACAAGGAAATCAGTTAAATGTTGCATGCCTAACGATCATTAATAGTAATAGTAACTAACAGCAAATAATAGGGAAGAGCATCTCCATGAGAATGAATGAGAAAAAAAGAAACTTTTTCTTTTTACCCATTCAAATATCAGTTATGTTAATAACTCACCATCACTAAGGACTGATAGCAGAGTTGCCCAATCCTCCAGGAGTGTCATGTGTCTTGATTGGCTGTGTGGCGCTTCATCCTGAGAGTTGATTGGTCGACCAGTCGGACATCTCGGTCATGGCTTCAGTCGGGTGCTGGAGGGCCTTGGCACACAGCAGGGCGACGTTTTGCCATGCCACTCATAATGTCTCTGTCAATGCAAAAACATTCGTCGGCTTGGGAATCTGTGCTTTTAACTATGATGGCTGTGAACTACTGTAGATGAGAAGATCGAAGAAGACGCGTCCACCTGAAAAAAGTACTTTACTCTATCTAGCTCAGGGGTATTCAACGTCTAGACTGTGGGCCTCATCCCCAGACAAAGCGGGACCATGATTATGTTATATGATCCCACAGACACTCAACAATTGAGCCAAGATAGCCTGATATTGCTGTTTGACATACTTTGGACTACATCAAATGCATACAAAAAGTGTCTGTCTGAAGGCATTTATTTGTTTCTGACTCTGGGGAAGTGGGAAAACTGTCAAATTCCACAAAACTACTGTATCTCTAAATGATCTCTTTAACTAATTCACACACACACACACACACACACACACACACACAGGCTAAGAAATGTGATTTATTGCCACTATTAATACCAAGTCTTGACTTGCCTTTTATTTTATTTTGCTATATTACATTTAGGCTACCCTATGTCCTGCTGACATGTTACATTGTCCTACTGGGAGTCTGAGTTATACCTGTTATGTTATCCTTATTTCATTATGTTGCCGACATGTTTTCTGTTTTGTCTCAATGTCGTAAGTGCCGATTTCTTAAATAAAGAGATTTTTTTTAATACTTTACTCAACGCATCGCCTTGTAGGCAGACTGACACGTGACGGCCTTTTCCTTCACTGCTGTGTGAGAAGTCAGCAGCTGTTTCTCACACAAAGGATGGACATACTGGGTTTGCCTGGGTATGTGTCTCCATCTAATGGACATTACACAGTATTACACTTTGACAGTTTGTATAATTCTAATGAAACAGGAGGGGGGTCTTTTGAAAGCCTGTTTTTCCTGTTGTTTGACTACTGGGTGTGCTGCTGCTAGTGTTGGCATACAAATGAGACAATAGAGAAACTGACACTAATTGACTGAGAATGTACAAAATAATAGGGACACTCGTTTCATGTAGTGCACTGATTAGGTCATTCCAGGTAAAAGCCACATTAGCCCTTATTGATTTCCCTTTCTAATCTCTACCAATCCTAACTGAGGAGCTGTAAGGAGAAGCAGACGAGCTAGAGAAATATTTGGAAGCTTTGAGATAGTTAGATGTGGACTCACTGTGGAAAAGGAGCTGCAACTCTACATCAGGATTCAGGAAGGAAGAAGTCTCTAATATTTATAGGGCCATAAATAACGATTATTTTCATTGTTAATTAATCTGTTGATTATTTTCTCAATTAATCCATTCATTGTTTGCTCTATGTCAGAAAATTGTGAAAAATGTATCATCTGACAGCTGGATACAATGGGTTCATTAGTCCAATCAACCAATCACAGCCTATAGTCTTTGGACTCATTAACTAGTGGAATATCCAATCCCTGCCTACCAACACGGGTGTTGCATCTTCGCATCCTCGTATTACCGCCGGCCTGGTCCGGCATCCATACAGGCACAAAAAACCTTTCTCACGGGTGCCATTTTGTGTCGAAAAGGCAGGGTAAACACAGGTGGAAGCAAAACACTAATGAGGGTTTCAAACTTCCACGATTGGAATTTGGAAACCCTCATTAGTGTTTTGCTTGCACCTGTGTTTATTCTGCCTTTTCGACACAAAATGGCCCCCGTGAAAAGGGTCTATTGGCTGGTGTCTGCGGGAGGGGAGCCGGAATGAGGGTATATTGTCCTGGTCGCTGCACTAGCGCCTCTTCTGGTTGGTGGAGGCGCCTGTTCAGAGGGAAGAGAACTGGTTGGAATAGCGTGATCCTCCCACATGCTACGTCCTACCGGTGAGGCTCCCGCTGTCAGGTGAAAAGAAGCGGCTGGCTACTGCTCATGTCTCGGAGGAAGCATGGCGCTGTCTTGGCTCTCCCCAGATCAGCAGAGGGTGGAGCAGTGACTGGGGCAGCAGGGTGAATCATTGGTGAAGTACAATTGGGGAGAAAATGGGATAAAAATATATATATATATATAGCAGAATATCCGTCCCTGTGTGACTGGCCATTTAGTCAGGCCTCACTCACAGAGTTGGCATGCAGCCTCTGCTCTCTCTCCCCAGAGAGTTTTCATAATCCACTTCTATAGAGAGCCGCAGGGATGACGTATTTTTGTAGTCAGAACGCGGAAGTCCCGGACTTCCTGGTTCTTCACTGTTTCTGTCTATGGGATTTTTGAATGGGTTTTTGCCGCGATGCTTCAAATAAGGTCTCTGGGCAACGCAAGCTTAATCAAACGCGAATCAGTGTTCAGCCGGATAATCTTCACACATGAGGACCACTTTCATGAGTTTTGAAGCGTAAATGCGAGCCCTAGAAGTAAAAAGCTTGTGCTAAGCTAATCCAGAACTACACAGTGTCGCATAGGCTTCCCCGTCACGTCAGCACTCAACCTGGACTGTTGTTGATGTGTGCGCTGTTGTGCACTGATTACCCCGGGCTGAACCAGGTGAGGGAAAGAGAATTTCCGTGTTCATCCTTTGAAGTGATGATGTTATTGACGTATAATATCCCCGTCGACTCAACAGTGTAGTCTCATTTAGCCGTTTGCTAGCTAGCCGCCCTTTTAACGGCACATAAAAGCTTCAAAACTCATAAAAGTGGTCCTCATGTGTTAAGATGATATTACTAAACACTGGTTCGCATTTGATTAAGCTTGCGTTGCCCAGAGACCTTATTAGAAGCATCGCGCCAAAAACCCATTCAAAAATCCCATAGGCGAAAACAGTGAAGAACCAGGAGTGTTAGCATCGATGATTTCCGGACTCGTTCCTGCGGCTCTCTATTGCCTGATTATAACTGTGCCCACCTGTGGGCCCCTCCACTCTGGAGCTCTCCATGGTGCTGAACCTGTCTCAAGTCATTTTTGCCACTAATTAGCCATTTTTGGCCATTTAGTCTGCCCTAATTAACTAATTAAAAAAGCTGGCTCCCTTAGGTCTCCTGCAGGGGTGCTCTTTACACTTTCTGAAAGATTTAGCGTGATCACACTTAAAATGGCATAGCTATGGCCGAACACAATTTCTGCTCACACCCACACACACTCACTCTCTCTCTCTCTCTCTCTCACACACACTCTCTCACTCTCTCACACACACACACACACACACACACACTTCGCATTCTTATTATAGGAAGAATGTTCTGCTTGCACCTGTGTTACTTACTGCCTTTTAGACACAAAATGGGTGAATTGGGCGGGTACTGAAAAAGGCTAATTACTGTTAGAGCCACTGCACACATGACCACACAGATCGCTCCTGCTCTGTGCAATGTACTGTACTGTCCTGGGGCGCCATCCAGTGGCAGAAAGGCTGAAATGCTACAAGGGGGCAGGGCCATAGAGGAGGAGGCAGTGGGAGACGAGAGGTGGAGAGAAGAAAAAATCCCAGGGAAAAAAAATTCAAAAGCTCTTCCTGGAAACAGTAGAGAACCCGCCACAACTTCACCACATGACATTTCAGAAAGAAAATGCGACACTCCTTCCTCCAACATTTCATTCAACAGCCGCTGTTACTCAACACTTAATCGGCTTAATATCACAACGCGGCGTTAGATATCACGCCTGGGGACACGATCTGTCGCCTTTTCCCTCCCTATTTAAACCTTTGTGAGGAAGTGAAAGCGAGATCAACAACACCAGGCGATTGCAACATCACCAACTCCACTACCTTCCCGTAAAGTATCCCCCCTATTCCCTTCCTTACCGTAAAGAAAACGTGACATCACATCACCAATCTCAGTGTCCACATTAATTATGTGCAAAACAGACACGACATGCATCGGCTGCACTAAAAAGGAAACTTGTCATCTTCCCCATTTAGTTACAATGTAACCTCTCGAGACAGAGCCTTTGGTTACAATGTAACTGACTGTTACATTAACAGTTGTGCAGCCCACATTAGTGTTACATAAGACCACTAAGTAGGGTAATCCCCCCCCCCCCCCCGCGCGAAAAATCACTCATATCCTTATCATCTTAATGAGTAGCATACTTTTAATGTGCCAGTGGTGCTCAGTTGTGAGTTTATAGTGACACTTTATTCTTATTTATAATACTATCCGATTATATTCCCATAGAGGCTTGCTGTGATCGCCTATGTAGCCTATAGTACCCTATAAGATTTTAGTATAGGCTACGAGTTGTCTCGTAGGGCTTTTTTTTTATTTTTATCAATGGAGTCTGGTCCTCCCCAGTTAGGTAACACAGGCTGTAGAACACTTCGGCTACAGCGACATTACTGCTCGTAAAAGTCATATGCGTTATGCTTACCTTTTCATGTGCATGCCAGAACCAGGGAGGTGCCAGCGTGATATTGGAGGGGAGAAATCTGCAACGCAGACCATGGCATATGACGCAGCCCCCCCAAAAAAACATGCCCCCCCCCCATCCCCCAAAACATATGAAACATCATTCAACACAACATCCATCACAGTAGAGGCGAAACCGTCGACACAGGGGGAATCCGTCCAGTGCACACGCAGATAACACGCAGTCAGTCAGCGCTGCTGTGTGGGAAATGGTTGCTGGGAGAAAATGTGGATGTGTTCTCGCCCATGGGCAAGGCATGACGAGCGGGACTCGTTCTCATCTCTTGCACAGACAGTCCTATCGCCTTTTCGCTGCACATCTCATTCTGTGTGTGTCTCTCTCTCCCTCTCCTCCTGAAGACCCGACACATCTGGTTCCCCCCAAAAAATCGCCACAGCTCCTGCGTGGTAGCCTCCTGAGTCCTGATATGTTTTTTTGCAATGCGCACACACACGGCTTCCCTCCCTGATCATCCAAAAACACGCACGTTCGATCCGCTTCGTAGAGAGGGACGGCGCGCCATGAGCAGCGATCGCAGCCAGCAGTCCTATAAGAAATTGCGCAGTTGTTATTCCATTGAAACGGAGACTCTTTCCCTTCTGTCCCTGTTGAAAGGCGCTCTCCGCTCTTCTTTCTCCTCTCTCTCTCTCTCTCTCTCTCTCTCTCTCTCTCTCTCTCTCTCTCTCTCTCTCTCTCTCTCTCTCTCTCTCTCTCTCTCTCTCTCTCTCTCTCTCTCTCTCTCTCTCTCTCTCTCTCTCTCTCTCTCTCTCTCTCTCTCTTCCCTCATGCAGGTTATTTTCGGTGGGAGAGTGTCTTGGACATAAACTGCCCCGCCTCCATAGTCACTGGCAAAACACTGTATGCCTTGCCCAAATTCAATTATTAACTACGATTCATTGGAGAACAATTGCCCCCACCCCCTTACAACTACTTGGTTCAAAAAGGTAAAACTCTCAGCTGGGGGGCAGAAGGAATTAAGGGACAATTGTGCGTGCCACTTGAGGGATCAAAAAGTTGGACCCTGGAAATGTCTGGAAACCTTATCAAGTCCCTTTCATTCCATAATAAACCCTTAAAAGTAGTTATCAAGTCCCCATCATTTCATAACAAACCCTTAAAAGTAGTTATCAAGTCACTGTCATTTCATAATAAACCCTTAAAAGTAGTTATCAAGTCCCTGTCCTTTCATAATAAACCCTTAAAAGTAGTTATCAAGTCCCTGTCATTTCATAATAAACCCTTACAAGTAGTTATCAAGTCCCCATCATTTCATAACAAACCCTTAAAAGTAGTTATCAAGTCCCTGTCATTCCATAATAAACCCTTAAAAGTAGTTATCAAGTCCCCATCATTTCATAACAAACCCTTAAAAGTAGTTATCAAGTCACTGTCATTTCATAATAAACCCTTAAAAGTAGTTATCAAGTCCCTGTCCTTTCATAATAAACCCTTAAAAGTAGTTATCAAGTCCCTGTCATTTCATAATAAACCCTTAAAAGTAGTTATCAAGTCCCTGTCATTTCATAATAAACCCTTAAAAGTAGTCATCAAGTCCCCATCATTCCATAATAAACCCTTAATAGTTATCAAGTCCCTGTCATTTCATAATAAACCCTTAATAGTTATCAAGTCCCCATCATTTCATAATAAACCCTTAAAAGTAGTTATCAAGTCCCTGTCATTTCATAATAAACCCTTAAAAGTAGTTATCAAGTCCCTGTCATTTCATAATAAACCCTTAAAAGTAGTTATCAAGTCCCTGTCATTTCATAATAAACCCTTAAACGTAGTTATCAAGTCCCTGTCATTTCATAATAAACCCTTAAAAGTAGTCATCAAGTCCCCATCATTCCATAATAAACCCTTAATAGTTATCAAGTCCCCATCATTTCATAATAAACCCTTAAAAGTAGTTATCAAGTCCCTGTCATTCCATAATAAACCCTTAATAGTTATCAAGTCCCTGTCATTTCATAATAAACCCTTAAAAGTAGTTATCAAGTCCCTGTCATTCCATAATAAACCCTTAAAAGTAGTTATCAAGTCCTTGTCATTTCATAATAAACCCTTAAAAGTAGTTATCAAGTCCCTGTCATTTCATAATAAACTCTTAAAGGTTGTCATCAAGTCCCCATCATTCCATAATAAACCCTTAATAGTTATCAAGTCCCTGTCCTTTCATAATAAACCCTTAAAAGTAGTTATCAAGTCCCTGTCCTTTCATAATAAACCCTTAAAAGTAGGGCAAGAGCACATCCAGGTAAGTGGTTCCTAAACTGTTTTACCCCTCTAGGGGTCATGAGGGGATTTCCGGGGGGGGGGGGGGGGGGGAGTGTGTGTATAATGATTCCGATTTGCATGAAAGTTTGGGATTCCCTGATCGAGGACACTCGCTCAAGTGTCCACAGCATTCCTTGAAAACAGGAATTTTGAGAAGAGCTCCTTTTACAGTTTCTAATTGGATAAGCAGATGGAGGGAGTTGGCTTCCAATGCCCTCAAGAAATGAATACTTGTGTAGACTGGGGAAGATGTGAAGAGCTTGGCTCCAAAAATTAGATATCCACCACTGTTTGAAAACAGCAATGTCACATCTTATAAAAAGGTAAACAGCATACAATTGAAGCAAATTATGGTCTTTTTTTAAAGGGGTCGCAGCCTAGTTTTACAGACATAATCCTCATCGTTACGTTTGGACACCTGAGGTTTTGATCTAAAAACTAAAGGCTTTGCTTGAAATGCGTTTCTTAGACCATTAGACCAAAGTTGATACTATGTATGAATTTCTTTCTGAAGATAGTTTGTATTTGTTCACACTTTCTTTGGTGACTGCATAATATCAGTTTGTGTTATTTTATAGTTGTCTTTACTGTTATTCTATAATGTGGAAAATGGGGCGTCTGGGTAGTGTGGAGATAAAAGCACTCGCCTACCAGGTCCACTTCCCAGCAGCGGTATTTCCGGCTTGCTCCTGCAGACACAATTGGCCGTGTCTGCGGGTGGGAAGCCGGTGGGATATGAATCCTGGGTCCTTGCACTAGCGCCTCTTCTGGCCGGTCGGGCGCCTGTTTGGGGGGGGGGGGGGGAGGAACTGGGGGGAATGGCGTGATCCTCCCACGCGCTACGCCCTGCAGGTGAAACTCCTGGCTCACTGTCAGGTGAAAAGAAGCGGCTGGTGACTGCACATGTATCAGAGGAAGCATGTGCTGGTCTACAGCTGGGAGTGGAGCAACGGCGGGGACTGCAGGGGGAATTGTCCATGTACAATTGGGGAGAAAATGGGAGAGAGAAAAATTAAGAAAACTTCATAAAAAAAAAGTGTGGAAAATACAAAAAGAAAAATGCATGTGCCCAAACCTTTAACTGGTAGTCTATATACTGTATTATTGTATTCTTGTGATGGAATACACACACACATAAAAAAGCTTCTCCAATTGGACAGAGGTTTACTGTCTCCCCATAACAAATCAATAACACATCCAAAACGCTTCCATGCCGCATTGACATTCTAGTTCCGCAAACACCTCATAAATCTGATGTTTTTCCGTTACAACCAGGCCTGAGAATGAGCCAATTTGAATTTGAATTCAGCATGTTGCTACGAGCACCACCCCCCCCCCCCCTCCAAACTCCCACCCACGCAGAGACCACCACTACACACACAGAGAGACCTGGGTCTGATAAAGAGACTCTTAAACCCTGAGGAAGTCTGTGTTAGGTCTTTCAGGGGGACATTCCCTAAGCGTGAATACAACCTTGAACTCCCCCTTCTCTCTCTGCTTCCCCTCTCTCATTACTGGACCATTCTTCCCCCGGCTTACTTTCTCCAGGGCCCTGCTCTTGTTTTTCTCACCCTCCCTTTCAGCACTTTGGACCCAGTCCTTTCCAGTGGGGAAGTCCAGGGCCTCCTCTTCCCCCTCTCTCTCCTGTCCTCTCTCTCTCACTCTCTCCTGTCCTCTCTCTCTCTCTCCTGACCTCTATCTCTCTCCTGTCCCCTCTCTCTCTCTCCTGTCCTCTATCTCTCTCCTGTCTTCTCTCTCTCCAAACATCTTGCCTGTGAAAGCTTCATTACAATTCATTTGTTTGAATAGGTCTGTTTCCCTCTTCACTCCGCTACCTCCCTCTTTTTCGGCTTGGGGAAAATGTTTATTAGCATAAAAGTGTCTTTTATCTTACCTTGATTAACCGCATTGTTTGCGTGCGTGCGTGCGTGTCTGTGTGTGTGTGTCTGTGTGTGTGTGTGGTTTGTGACTGAGTCTCTGGGCCCTGGGTGTGTCACACCTAGAGTCTAGTTTTCACTGCGCTTCAGCAAAAATGTAAATATTTCAAATTTCTAAGTTCAAAGATGTTAAACGATAAAATATTCAACTTTCAAGCAAAGACGTTTTGATTGATGGGGTCTTCAAAACGTGCACAGAACCGAAAGCTCTGACACATTATTCACTTCATGGCGAATATCTGAAATCTATTTGGGTAATCTGTCTGGTGTCTATTCATTCGCCCCGTGGACAATATTTGACTGCATCAGCACATTGAAAAACAGTCATATTTACGCAGAAAATTTGAAAATGCGAATTTGTTTCTTCATCGACCAGCCCAGGAGTCCCATCAGGCACTTTGAGCAGTTTGCCAATCCGACAAATCCACCACGTTCACACAAAATAATCGATAAGAATGCGACACGACTCACCGGACAGACAGACCAGACAGTCACTCCATCCAGATGTTTCCAAGAAAGAACTTTCCAATAAAACACAATACATAAGAGAGTGGGATACTATTCCCGTGTGTGTGTGTGTGTGTGTGTGTGTGTGTGTGTGTGTGTGTGTGTGTGTGTGTGTGTGTGTGTGTGTGTGTGTTTTCGAGCAGGGTAAAAGGGGGTCAGCATGGAAATAGTGATGCAGGTCTGGGGAGAGGAAGTGTATAAGCCGTCTAAGTGTCCGCTGACAGCAGAGAGAGAGGGAGAGGAGAGAGCCCTCATGCTAGAACTGTGTCAAAGCAACCTCAATGTGTCAGCGGATGATTCACTCCGTGTTTTTGCTAAATCCCAGGTGTGAAAACCTGCTTTATTCCAAACAATAATTTACATACAGTAAGCCCCTCCCAAAGTAAAGCAGTGCACTCGACATGTCTGTGAGCCGCTGGAAACACTTTAATAAATAACAATCAATAGAAACTAATCGACCGCTAAAACGTTACACGGGCAATTACATTAGATTAACATTGGAATACATGAGAGAGAGAGAGAGAGAGAGAGAGAGAGAGAGAGTGTGTGTGTGTGTGTGTGTGTGTGTGTGTGTGTGTTGGAGGGGCCCTGTCGAAAAACAATGCTGATTTATTTTGCACATGATCACATATCCGAAAACTGTAAACCGTTTTGTTTATGTTTATTTGCACATAATACATATATAAAATACAGTGATCATTTATAAAAGTTAGGATATTGTGGAGGAGAGGTTGGAAGCCAAAAAATGTCATATAAAGGTACCTCCCCCATTTTGTAGTCATTCAGTTAGTTAATAGTTTCACAGTTATTCAGCGTTGATTTGAGTTATGTTTTTGTTTTTTGTTTTAGAGTCTTGAAGGCCTCGCCTTCTCTGCTGCAGCCGATGAGCAAACGTTCATTCCATGCTCAGCTCTCCCAACACTGCACTAGTCAATGGAGTCTGGCTTAGATTGGGAGACTGCGGGGTGCTCGATGGCAGATATCTCCCTGCGTTTGCAGATATATTGGTGCTTGACAGTGCAAAAGTCATCATCCCACTTGAAATTAGCATAATATCCAACCGTGACACAGTCCTGATTGTTGCCGCTGTTGTTAGGCTCGCCTTGTTGCCAATATGCTGATGTCGCATCATAGGTCGAGCGGTCACTCCACTCCCACACGTCTTCTGCTTGCTGGTCATTCAGCCCAATCCAAAATATCCCCATGGCAAGTCTGGTCTTCAACCACTCGAGCTCATTAGAGTCCAGAATGCTCTTCAGGTCACTCTCCCGGGCCAAACAGTCTGCATGAGCATGAAGAAGTAACATCTGTCCTTATACAGCGTCCAGGCTTGTCCACATGCTTGGAAGCAGTACGCGCTGTGCTTGTTAGTCTGGTCAGGGGAAACCCATGCCGTTATCGTCGCGCCAGAGAGTGAAGTACCGTTGGCGCCCTTCGTCGTCGGGGGGGGAAGTAGCGGACGCTGCTGTCATTCAGCCACCCATAGTCGATAGCGATGCCCTCCTCATGACGAACACGTGCCGTCAACACCTGCCCCACCGACACCAGATCGGTGTACGTGCTCTGACACTTCTGTCTGGCCTCCAGCAGGGTTAGCTCCTCGGAAACGTAGACGACCTGACCGTTCAGGTTGGGCACATAGCAGATGGCAGCTGCAGCAGTACATTGATCTAGGCCTTGGTGGAAGGCAGCGTTCAGTTGGGCAGCGGTGGCCAGAGTGGCGTCGACAGCCTGGCACGCAGCCGGCATGAAGTCCAGAGCGTGGCCTTTGCGGTCCTGGTAGAAGAACACCACACCTTGAGAAGTACGCCCGCTACAGCTTCTGGAACTGAGGATAGGTATAGGAGGCAGGTCGGGTGTTGGAGCGGCAACGTGTCCATAAACCTCCACTTCACACAGGGTCAGCCATTCCTTCCTGTTAGGAACTACAATGTTGACATAACGGCCCTCCATTCCATCACACTGGAAGGTTTGGATGGCTGACTGAACTGACATCACATCACAAAGAGCGTTTTCTTTTCCATGATCAATGTGGGAATTTCCAATGCGGATCTCAGTTCCGACGAGCCGGACAGGAGAGCCGTTATTGTCTCTGGTGGCGATGGTGACAGAGGTCACTTTGTGAGTCATCAGAAGGTCGAGGCGCCACCAGGGTTCAAAGTCGTAATCAGTGTGGTGGGCACAACTAGAAAACTCAATCCCATCGACAGCCGCCCCAGGTCGAGCCAGCAAGATAGGTGGACGACTGAGTTACGCTTCCACCTAGAGCAAGATTAACTGGACAGGGGACTCCGGTGTTGCAGGTCCTGGTTCGGGTCTTGGGTCCGTCACAGGGGAGGCCACCACGTGCGGGGTTGTTGCATTTCCTGGATGACTCCTTCTTCCCCTCCCCACAGGAGGTGGAGCAGGAGCCGAAGGAACCCCAACACCCCCAAGATCCGTTCATTTTGCAGGTCAATCTCCAGTATTTCCGTGTCGTCACTCCTCATCAATTTCCGTCCATAGACCGTCAACCCACAAATGGCGCTGAAGACACGCCTCCAGATCCTTTTTCCCGGAACGAAGGGAGTCATAGTAACATTGTGGTTTGAGAGGCCAAGCAAAAACATCAAGCTTCCAGTCGTAGAGGATCAGCTTTTTGGTAACAGAGCCACACCCCCAACGCTGCACACACTGTATCTGCTGCATCCAGATCATCCAGATACTCGACATCTGCTCTTCTCCATCTCCCCCGGGCTTTCACTTGCAGTCGACCATCACAGCGGTCACTTCCATACAATAATTCGGTGGGCACTTGGCTGCAGATGACATACATCGGCAGGCATAGGATCCAATAGAAGATCGACTTCATTGTCAAGTCTTGTCTTCAACAGGAGAGCAGCAAAAGAAATTGCACCAATACAGTGGTAAAAGGGCATGTATGACATCACTCATGACATCACAATTGCCCGAGTGACATCACTGATGACATCACAATTGGGCTCAAGTGATGACATCACAATTGCTTGAGTGACATCACATCACTGATTTGAGTTATGTTGATGCCAGTGATGTCATCGGAAGGCACTGAATCGTTGGGTCAAGTCTTCCGATGACATCGCTGGCATCAACTTGACCAAAATCAATGCTCAATAACTGTAAAACCAAGCGAATGTTTATGAAAATATATGTGAGGTCACGTGCAAAATGTGTGTGAAGTGTGCCTTTAAGGTCTTTAGGTATCCAGGCTCATGAGCAGAGCGGTCCCTCTCTTGATCCAGTGGTCTGGGGTTTCGGCTCCGGATTTCAGGTCCACACCGACCACGAACGACGCCCGCCCGGCCCTGCCCGAGCGCACCGGGAAGTAGTAGCACGGGCACAGGTACATGCCTACACACGCATGCGCACACACACACACACACACACACACACACACACGGCGTGGAGACACAGAAAGCACAGGGTATGACATCATAGGCCACATACCGAGACAGAGGGAGACAGTGAGAGACAGTGGGAGACAGAGGGAGACAGTGAGAGACAGTGGGAGAAAGAGGGAGACAGTGAGAGACAGTGGGATAAAGAGGGAGACAGTGAGAGACAGTGGGATAAAGAGGGAGACAGTGAGAGACAGTGGGAGAAAGAGGGAGACAGTGGGAGGCAGAGGGAGACAGTGAGAGACAGTGGGAGACAGAGGGAGACAGTGAGAGACAGTGGGAGAAAGAGGGAGACAGTGGGAGGCAGAGGGAGACAGTGGGAGACAGGGGGAGACAGTGGGAGGCAGAGGGAGACAGTGAGAGACAGTGGGAGAAAGAGGGAGACAGTGGGAGGCAGAGGGAGACAGTGAGAGACAGTGGGAGACAGTTAGAGACAGTGGGAGAAAAAGGGAGACAGTGGGAGGCAAAGGGAGACAGTGGGAGACAGTGAGAGACAGTGGGAGAAAGAGGGAGACAGAGGGAGACAGTGAGAGACAGTGGGAGAAAGAGGGAGACAGTGGGAGGCAGAGGGAGGGGGAAAGCCCCAGGAGAGACTCACTCTTGGCGGCCTTCTTGCGGTTTTCGACAGGCTTGAAGTGGATGGTGGGGACGGGGCACACCAGCTGCATGGGCTCAGCCTCCACCAGGCACGAGCTCTTCTTGTCCCAGCCGGCCCCCTCCAGATACAAGCCCCGGATATACACACCGTCCTGGGGGAGAGGAGAGGAGAGGAGGAGAGGGAGAGGGAGAGAGGTAGAGAGACCGTGAGGCAGACAGGGAGATGTAAACGCTTTGTTTGTTGTTGTTTTTGACAGGGAAGCGACATTTTGTATACTGCTCTCTGGCAACGTTTCGGATAAACAGTTGTGCCAATTAGGTAATTGAATGGAGAGAGGGACAGGACAGGGAGAGAGAGAGAGAGAGAAAGAGAGAGAGACATATGAGAGAGAGAGAGAGACAGATGAGGGAAGGAGAGAGGAACAGGGCGAGTGAGGGAGGTGGAGAGGCGTTGGCGCAGTGGAAGGGTTGAAATAAGGTAAGATGGAGCGTGGATGAGAAATGAATGACAACGACAGTAACTCCGGAGTGGGGAGGAGCCACAAGACAAATGAAAACCTTGTCCGCCATTGTCAGACATTTGAATTGTAAAACCGCTGTGGGGAAATGAAAAGGCGATAGCTAGTTTGAGGAATGGGCAGAGAGAGAGAGAGAGGGGGGGGGAGTAGAGAGAGAGGGGGGGCAGAGAGAGGGGGAGGGGGGGGGGGGGCAGAGAGAGGGGGAGGGATGCTCTGAATGAAAAGAAGTTCTTGAGGAAAAACCTGACAGTTTGTTTAAAAAAAAAAAAGACAAATGTGATGGGAAGTAGCGATGACGGGTGAATGCTAATGCCTCAGAAAAGGAGGCGGTGCACTGGCATAGAGACACTGCATGAAATAGGCCACCCCCATCACGGGGAAAAGCTCTCCATTCACTCCCATACACCAGCATCATTTTCCTTGAATTAAACATAGCTAAAAGCTGTTGTGTGGTGGGCTGCGCAGACAACAAATGTAAAAAAAAAATCACCAATTAACGTTTTTTTGTACTCCAGAGCAAAACAAGGAAGCCATTGATAATTGGCAAGAAGAAAAATGTGGATCTAGCTGTCAAGGAAGTAAGTTGGAGTGTTCATCTTCCGTATATATGATCTTTGTGTGCAACACGTGACATAGGAGAACGGCAAGATTGGGGGGGGAGTTTTGTTTTCCCTCGTTTTGGGCGTGGTTTCTGAATGATGCCACGCTCAGCAGTGTCTCTATGCTTGATGAAAGCGTGCGTGGTAAGCGGGTCACCTTGGGCGGGACGAGGAGGTTCTTGTCATCCAGCGTGGACACTATAAACTCCCAGGACAGCGTGTCCACTGAGATCTGCCAGGACAGTTCAATACATTGTTAACAGCGGTGGGGACAAAATGGATTCATTAACACTTGGCATCAAGTCAAAGAAGGCCATTTCTATTCATTTCAGCACAGACATAATGGAGCTTTTTTTTGTTTTACCCCATATATAACAGAGTGACAGGGATAAATATATAATATAATATAATATAATATAATATAATATAATATAATATAATATGATATGATATATAATATATCAGAATGACAGAGATAAATACTGTATATAATATAATATATAACAGAGTGACAGGGATAAATATAATATAATATAATATAATATAATATAATATGATATCATATAATATATCAGAGTGACAGGGATAAATATATGATATAATATAATATGATATATAATATATCAGTGTGACAGGGATAAATATATAATATAATATATATCAGAGTGACAGGGATACATAATATAATGTAATATAATATAATATAATATATCAGAGTGACAGGGATAAATATATAATACAATATAATATAATATAACATAATATATCAGAGTGACAGGGATAGATAAATATATAATATAATATAATATAATATAATATAATATAATATAATATAATATATCAGAGTGACAGGGATAAATATATAATACAATATAATATAATATAACATAATATATCAGAGTGACAGGGATAGATAAATATATAATATAATATAATATAATCTATCACAGAGTGACAGGGATAAATGCACTTGTATCAGAGGCATTGAGTTCCTTGCTGTGGCACATTAAGTGCTATGGTGGAGAGATGTTGAGAGGCTGTGTATGGAGTGGACTCAGTTCAAAGAGCTGGCTGTGTGTACAGTAGCTGCTTTTGGAAAGCTAGCACATGGCAAGGTAAAAGGGCATACCGCAGTGTGAGGCTGTGTGTGTGTGTGTGTGTGTGTGTGTGTGTGTGTGTGCATCGACGAGTGTGTTCCTGAGTGGATCTTTGTGTGTACATGCGTGGGAGCAGCAAAAGCAATAGTGAATGGTGTGAATGCTGAGTAGTACAGTAGCTGTTGTCGTGTGAAAATCCGCTGGTCTCAGCTTTGCCGATTTTCATGTTTTAACTTAAACTGAAAGATGGTGGTCGTCTATGGTGATGGTGGGTTGAGGAAATTCTATACAAGGCCGCCAAGCTTAGACGGTTTTTCTCAGATCCTGAAAACTTTACATTTTTCCTATTTCACGTGAACTTTATTGAAGGAAAACCCCTTGAGATGAATCGTCTCGTTTTCGAGGGGGTCCTACAAACACAAATGCATCAACAATATGAAAACAAAACAAAAGATAATTACAGGTACACATACCGTAGACACTTACAAATACAGCACCCACACACTCACAACCCCCAACAACCACCCACACCCCACAAACCATTTATAAAGAACATGTTTTAAGATGTATAAAGACTATACTTTGACTAATATGTGTGATATGGTTTTTCCACAAAAAAGGTGCACATGATGCGTGAAAGCTGGGAGAGAGTGCGAGATGAGAGAGACAGACAACGTTCCATCATCATCAGACTTAAAGTAACTATCGTTACTAATACTAATACTAAAGTTACTATTAAAGTAACTGTTTCGAAAATGTAAGGAGTAGAAAGTACAAATATTTGTGTTAAAATGTAGGGAGTAAAAGTAAAAAGTTGTCAGAAAAAGAAATACTCAGTAAAGTACAGATACCTGAAAATCCTACTTTAAGTAACGAAGTATTTGTACTTACCGTTACTTCCCATCTGTGTGTGTGTGTGTGTGTGTGTGTGTGTGTGCGTGCGCGTGTGTGTGCTCTCACGTTGTGTTGCCGGGCGGAGGACTGCAGCACGGCGGTGAGGAAGCCGGTGGGGAAGGTGAAGCCAGAGAGCCAGAACAGCGTGGGGGGGTGTGCTGTCTCTGCCCAGCGTGCAAACTGATCCACACGCTGGCACAGATCCCTGCTCCATGACGCCAGGGGCTTCAGAGAGGGGTACGCCTACCGGACACAGAGAGAGGGAGGGAGAGAGAGGGGGATGGAGAGGGAGGGAGAGAGAGAGAGAGGGAGGGAGAGAGGGAGAGAGAGAGAGGGATGGAGGGAGAGAGGGAGGGAAGGAGAGAGGGAGGGAGAGAGGGATGGAGAGAGAGAGATGGCACAGTTGAAGCCATTTTGTGCGGTAGTGCCAGCTGTAGACAGCTACTCACAATAGGAACAAGTACAGATTCTGCTGCGTTTGTGGCCTGTCATTCTTTATGGACACAGTATTACACATGTATGTAGAGGTCAAGGAGAGCTGTGGGTGTCGTGTGAAAATTTGTAACTAAGGTGTGAAGATTCATACTTCCGGCCACATTTTCCACAATGACACAGCTTTGACTTCTTCTTCTTTTTCTTCTGTTAATTAGACACTGCTTGATACACAACAGACATAGATCCAGAGGAGATCCCCCCCAAAAACTGAAATAAACCTATCCACAAAACCACGGAGCAATTCAGGCAGTCAGGTTTCTACCGGTTCTGCTGCGATCGGGAGACGATATAAAAATAGAAACACCTGGTGTTCACGCTAATTCTCGCCCCTTGAGATCAGACATCAGTGCTTCCCACAGGCTGAAACGTACGTTCTTAATGCTTAATGTTGGCATATTCAATATACGCAGATAAAACAGGCAAGTCCACACGCACACTGGAGGCTCCAATCAGTGTTTTGTTGTTGTTTTTAGTTGCAATGTTTTGATCCACCAGGATCTTTTGTGGAGCAATGAGTCAGAGAAGGTAAGGCATGACTTACATACAGGCCAGTCATATTCAATATGGCAACGGGGAAAGGGGGGGGATTTAAAATCTCAACGCCGGACCACCTTGCGTTGCCGACACTAGGTACAACACATGCTACTTTAGAGAAATTGTGGGAAATATTTGTAATACTAGTGGACCCCCGTTGGAGTTGGAGAAACTAAACGTATTAATTACAGAGGCTTTCCTACAGTGTAAATGGCCTATTTTTAGTGTTTAACACATGCTGTTTAAACAAATACATAATAAATAAATAAATACACGCGCATATAAGTGGGCCTTTTGATCTAAAAGTGGTATAAGAGTCTTGTGATGGTTGTGTGCCCTTGAATAAAGTGAGCTGTCATTGCTGCCTCTACTTGATGAATGACAGTAGAGAGACAGCACACTACATGTGACTTAGCCAACTAAGCCACCAGGATGCTGTGAGTCATCTGTCATTTTGACGCCTCTTTGTGGGACTCTTACTCCTTTTCGAAAGATCTCCAATGGAACTTGTTTTCTTGGTCCAACAATCCTCATGAAGATATCTACTATCTATCCCATATATAATAGCACTGTGGTTAGTGGAAAATATAAACCATGAAGTGTGATGGTATATAGAGGGGATGAAGTATCTGATTCAGGACTAGTGCCTCCTCGGGTTGGTCGGGGCACCTGGGGGGGGGGGGGGTGGGGGGGGTAAACTGGGTGGAATAGTGTGATCCTCCCATGCGCTACGTCCTGCTGGTGAAGCTCCTCGCTGTCAGGTGAAAAGAAGCGGCTGGCGACTGCACATGTATGGGAGGAAGCATGTGCTAGTCTATGGCTCTCCCCAGATCGGCCGAGGGGTGGTGGAGCAACGACTGGGACAGCAAATGCAATTGGGGAGAAAACATTTTAAAAAGTATCTGATTCAGAGAAAGAGAGAAAAACACTCTATGATCTGTGTTTTTAAAAGATTGTTTTCATTGAGCAAAGGATGTAAGCAGAATTCAAGCACACAGCATGGAGTACACATGATATGCCTTTCTGTCCACCAGGGCAAAAAAAGAAAGAAAGCTCATATCTGTCCCATCAAAAACACAGAGTTCATATCTGTCCCATCAAAAACACAGAGTTCATATCTGTCCCATCAAAAACACAGAGTTCATATCTGTCCCATCAAAAACACAGCATTCATATCTGTCCCATCAAAAACACAGCATTCATATCTGTCCCATCAAAAACACAGCATTCATATCTGTCCCATCAAAAACACAGCATTCATATCTGTCCCATCAAAAACACAGAGTTCATATCTGTCCCATCAAAAACACAGCATTCATATCTGTCCCATCAAAAACACAGCATTCATATCTGTCCCATCAAAAACACAGCATTCATATCTGTCCCATCAAAAACACAGCATTCATATCTGTCCCATCAAAAACACAGAGTTCATATCTGTCCCATCAAAAACACAGCATTCATATCTGTCCCATCAAAAACACAGCATTCATATCTGTCCCATCAAAAACACAGCATTCATATCTGTCCCATCAAAAACACAGCATTCATATCTGTCCCATCAAAAACACAGAGTTCATATCTGTCCCATCAAAAACACAGAGTTCATATCTGTCCCATCAAAAACACAGCATTCATATCTGTCCCATCAAAAACACAGCATTCATATCTGTCCCATCAAAAACACAGAGTTCATATCTGTCCCATCAAAAACACAGAGTTCATATCTGTCCCATCAAAAACACAGCATTCATATCTGTCCCATCAAAAACACAGCATTCATATCTGTCCCATCAAAAACACAGCATTCATATCTGTCCCATCAAAAACACAGCATTCATATCTGTCCCATCAAAAACACAGAGTTCATATCTGTCCCATCAAAAACACAGAGTTCATATCTGTCCCATCAAAAACACAGCATTCATATCTGTCCCATCAAAAACACAGCATTCATATCTGTCCCATCAAAAACACAGAGTTCATATCTGTCCCATCAAAAACACAGCGTTCATATCTGTCCCATCAAAAACACAGAGTTCATATCTGTCCCATCAAAAACACAGAGTTCATATCTGTCCCATCAAAAACACAGAGTTCATATCTGTCCCATCAAAAACACAGCATTCATATCTGTCCCATCAAAAACACAGCATTCATATCTGTCCCATCAAAAACACAGAGTTCATATCTGTCCCATCAAAAACACAGCATTCATATCTGTCCCATCAAAAACACAGCATTCATATCTGTCCCATCAAAAACACAGCATTCATATCTGTCCCATCAAAAACACAGAGTTCATATCTGTCCCATCAAAAACACAGAGTTCATATCTGTCCCATCAAAAACACAGAGTTCATATCTGTCCCATCAAAAACACAGCGTTCATATCTGTCCCATCAAAAACACAGAGTTCATATCTGTCCCATCAAAAACACAGAGTTCATATCTGTCCCATCAAAAACACAGAGTTCATATCTGTCCCATCAAAAACACAGAGTTCATATCTGTCCCATCAAAAACACAGAGTTCATATCTGTCCCATCAAAAACACAGAGTTCATATCTGTCCCATCAAAAACACAGCGTTCATATCTGTCCCATCAAAAACACAGAGTTCATATCTGTCCCATCAAAAACACAGAGTTCATATCTGTCCCATCAAAAACACAGAGTTCATATCTGTCCCATCAAAAACACAGAGTTCATATCTGTCCCATCAAAAACACAGCGTTCATATCTGTCCCATCAAAAACACAGCATTCATATCTGTCCCATCAAAAACAGCAATCACACAGACAATGCCGAGCAGAAGTGCTGGCACACATTTCCACGCTGTTTTTTTCATGGTTTCAGGGCACAAAATAACACATATAAGTTATGAGTTTAAAGAACACATTCGTTTCAGCTTAGCCCATAGGTTGACTATGGTAGCATGGCAATGACATTTAGGAGGACTACTAGCTAGATTGCAATAAGTCAAGTTCCCTATCTGTGCAGTAACGCCTGTGTAGAGAGACAGTGTTGATGATATATAGTGCTGGTGATGAATAGCTGCAGGGCAGAGAAACTAAAGATTGTAGACTGAACTCGGATAGAGAAAATGACAAATCTCTCTCAGTTCAGGTCATTCTGGGCCTATTTGCCTCCCCTCCAACTTGCCAAGACACTGGAAACATAATATAAGCAATCCAATCATATTATGACCATGGCTTGGCTACTTCAGTGTAAAACGGAGAATCCCGATGATGTGTTATTATGAGTTTGCTCAGATTTGAGCATTGCCTCAATGCAATGCTATCTAGGCCTGGGGAGCAATTGACTTCACACTGCTGTAAATGTGCCACTGGGCCTACTGTACGCTGGGCCTCCCTCATAGGCCAACAGACCCAACAACTTTTCGAGGGAAGATTTTGCAGATTCCTACAGTGTATTTCAGGGCTCGGATTACTATCTGGCTCTCGGCTGTCTCTCTGAAGGGACAAGGGGGGGCGCTGTTCGCCAGAAGGCTGCAGTGATATTGCCAGTGATATGGTCAGCGGTTGATGCACTTATTGCAACACCACTGACACACACACACACACACAGGCAATATCACTGCAATGTTATACTGTGTGTGTGTGTGTGTGTGTGTGTGTGTGTGTGTGTGTGTATGTGTGTCTTTCTCTCTCTCTCTCACTC
>NC_139628.1:41708481-41715981 GCF_964638095.1 Poromitra crassiceps
CAGATATGCTGGACACTGACAGTGACCCCGACACAGATATGCTGGACACTGACAGTGACCCCGACACAGATAAGCTGGACACTGACAGTGACCCCGACACAGATATGCTGGACACTGACAGTGACCCCAACACAGATATGCTGGACACTGACAGTGACCCCGACAAAGATATGCTGGACACTGACAGTGACCCCGACAAAGATATGCTGGACACTGACAGTGACCCCGACAAAGATATGCTGGACACTGACAGTGACCCCGACAAAGATATGCTGGACACTGACAGTGACCCCGACAAAGATATGCTGGACACTGACAGTGACCCCGACACAGATATGCTGGACACTGACAGTGACCCCAACAAAGATAAGCTGGACACTGACAGTGACCCCAACACAGATATGCTGGACACTGACAGTGACCCCGACAAAGATATGCTGGACACTGACAGTGACCCCGACAAAGATATGCTGGACACTGACAGTGACCCCGACAAAGATATGCTGGACACTGACAGTGACCCCAACACAGACATGCTGGACACTGACAGTGACCCCGATAAAGATATGCTGGACACTGACAGTGACCCCAACACAGATATGCTGGACACTGACAGTGACCCCGATAAAGATATGCTGGACACTGACAGTGACCCCGACAAAGATATGCTGGACACTGACAGTGACCCCAACACAGATATGCTGGACACTGACAGTGACCCCGACACAGATATGCTGGACACTGACAGTGACCCCAACACAGATATGCTGGACACTGACAGTGACCCCGACAAAGATATGCTGGACACTGACAGTGACCCCGACAAAGATATGCTGGACACTGACAGTGACCCCGACAAAGATA
This sequence comes from Poromitra crassiceps, assembly GCF_964638095.1. NCBI lineage: Eukaryota > Metazoa > Chordata > Actinopteri > Beryciformes > Melamphaidae > Poromitra > Poromitra crassiceps. The sequence continues at coordinate 41,709,346 of NC_139628.1, forward strand.
TGCTGGACACTGACAGTGACCCCGACAAAGATATGCTGGACACTGACAGTGACCCCGACAAAGATATGCTGGACACTGACAGTGACCCCAACACAGACATGCTGGACACTGACAGTGACCCCGATAAAGATATGCTGGACACTGACAGTGACCCCAACACAGATATGCTGGACACTGACAGTGACCCCGATAAAGATATGCTGGACACTGACAGTGACCCCAACACAGATATGCTGGACACTGACAGTGACCCAGATAAAGATATGCTGGACACTGACAGTGACCCCAACACAGACATGCTGGACACTGACAGTGACCCCGACAAAGATAAGCTGGACACTGACAGTGACCCCGACAAAGATATGCTGGACACTGACAGTGACCCCGACAAAGATATGCTGGACACTGACAGTGACCCCGATAAAGATATGCTGGACACTGACAGTGACCCCGACAAAGATATGCTGGACACTGACAGTGACCCCGACAAAGATATGCTGGACACTGACAGTGACCCCAACACAGACATGCTGGACACTGACAGTGACCCCGATAAAGATATGCTGGACACTGACAGTGACCCCAACACAGATATGCTGGACACTGACAGTGACCCCGATAAAGATATGCTGGACACTGACAGTGACCCCAACACAGATATGCTGGACACTGACAGTGACCCCGATAAAGATAAGCTGGACACTGACAGTGACCCCGACACAGATATGCTGGACACTGACAGTGACCCCGACAAAGATATGCTGGACACTGACAGTGACCCCGACAAAGATATGCTGGACACTGACAGTGACCCCGACACAGATATGCTGGACACTGACAGTGACCCCGACAAAGACATGCTGGACACTGACAGTGACCCCGACAAAGACATGCTGGACACTGACAGTGACCCCAACACAGATATGCTGGACACTGACAGTGACCCCGACAAAGACATGCTGGACACTGACAGTGACCCCGACACAGATATGCTGGACACTGACAGTGAGTGACCCCGACACAGATAAGCTGGACACTGACAGTGACCCCGACACAGATATGCTGGACACTGACAGTGACCCCGACACAGATATGCTGGACACTGACAGTGACCCCGACACAGATAAGCTGGACACTGACAGTGACCCCGACACAGATATGCTGGACACTGACAGTGACCCCAACACAGATATGCTGGACACTGACAGTGACCCCGACAAAGATATGCTGGACACTGACAGTGACCCCAACACAGATATGCTGGACACTGACAGTGACCCCGACACAGATATGCTGGACACTGACAGTGACCCCGACACAGATAAGCTGGACACTGACAGTGACCCCGACACAGATATGCTGGACACTGACAGTGACCCCAACACAGATATGCTGGACACTGACAGTGACCCCGACAAAGATATGCTGGACACTGACAGTGACCCCGACAAAGATATGCTGGACACTGACAGTGACCCCGACAAAGATATGCTGGACACTGACAGTGACCCCAACACAGATATGCTGGACACTGACAGTGACCCCAACAAAGATAAGCTGGACACTGACAGTGACCCCAACACAGATATGCTGGACACTGACAGTGACCCCGACAAAGATATGCTGGACACTGACAGTGACCCCGACAAAGATATGCTGGACACTGACAGTGACCCCGACAAAGATATGCTGGACACTGACAGTGACCCCGACAAAGATATGCTGGACACTGACAGTGACCCCGACAAAGATATGCTGGACACTGACAGTGACCCCAACACAGATATGCTGGACACTGACAGTGACCCCGACACAGATATGCTGGACACTGACAGTGACCCCAACACAGATATGCTGGACACTGACAGTGACCCCGACAAAGATATGCTGGACACTGACAGTGACCCCGACAAAGATATGCTGGACACTGACAGTGACCCCGACAAAGATATGCTGGACACTGACAGTGACCCCGACAAAGATATGCTGGACACTGACAGTGACCCCGACAAAGATATGCTGGACACTGACAGTGACCCCAACACAGACATGCTGGACACTGACAGTGACCCCGATAAAGATATGCTGGACACTGACAGTGACCCCAACACAGATATGCTGGACACTGACAGTGACCCCGATAAAGATATGCTGGACACTGACAGTGACCCCAACACAGATATGCTGGACACTGACAGTGACCCCGATAAAGATATGCTGGACACTGACAGTGACCCCAACACAGACATGCTGGACACTGACAGTGACCCCGACAAAGATAAGCTGGACACTGACAGTGACCCCGACAAAGATATGCTGGACACTGACAGTGACCCCGACAAAGATATGCTGGACACTGACAGTGACCCCGATAAAGATATGCTGGACACTGACAGTGACCCCGACAAAGATATGCTGGACACTGACAGTGACCCCGACAAAGATATGCTGGACACTGACAGTGACCCCAACACAGACATGCTGGACACTGACAGTGACCCCGATAAAGATATGCTGGACACTGACAGTGACCCCAACACAGATATGCTGGACACTGACAGTGACCCCGATAAAGATATGCTGGACACTGACAGTGACCCCAACACAGATATGCTGGACACTGACAGTGACCCCGATAAAGATATGCTGGACACTGACAGTGACCCCGATAAAGATAAGCTGGACACTGACAGTGACCCCAACACAGATATGCTGGACACTGACAGTGACCCCGATAAAGATATGCTGGACACTGACAGTGACCCCAACACAGATATGCTGGACACTGACAGTGACCCCGATAAAGATATGCTGGACACTGACAGTGACCCCAACACAGATATGCTGGACACTGACAGTGACCCCGATAAAGATATGCTGGACACTGACAGTGACCCCAACACAGATATGCTGGACACTGACAGTGACCCCGATAAAGATATGCTGGACACTGACAGTGACCCCAACACAGATATGCTGGACACTGACAGTGACCCCGATAAAGATATGCTGGACACTGACAGTGACCCCAACAAAGATATGCTGGACACTGACAGTGACCCCGATAAAGATATGCTGGACACTGACAGTGACCCCAACACAGATATGCTGGACACTGACAGTGACCCCGACAAAGATATGCTGGACACTGACAGTGACCCCAACACAGATATGCTGGACACTGACAGTGACCCCGACAAAGATATGCTGGACACTGACAGTGACCCCGATAAAGATATGCTGGACACTGACAGTGACCCCAACACAGATATGCTGGACACTGACAGTGACCCCGATAAAGATATGCTGGACACTGACAGTGACCCCAACACAGATATGCTGGACACTGACAGTGACCCCGATAAAGATATGCTGGACACTGACAGTGACCCCAACACAGATATGCTGGACACTGACAGTGACCCCGATAAAGATATGCTGGACACTGACAGTGACCCCAACACAGATATGCTGGACACTGACAGTGACCCCGATAAAGATATGCTGGACACTGACAGTGACCCCAACAAAGATATGCTGGACACTGACAGTGACCCCGATAAAGATATGCTGGACACTGACAGTGACCCCAACACAGATATGCTGGACACTGACAGTGACCCCGACAAAGATATGCTGGACACTGACAGTGACCCCAACACAGATATGCTGGACACTGACAGTGACCCCGACAAAGATATGCTGGACACTGACAGTGACCCCGACAAAGATAAGCTGGACACTGACAGTGACCCCGATAAAGATATGCTGGACACTGACAGTGACCCCGACAAAGATAAGCTGGACACTGACAGTGACCCCGATAAAGATATGCTGGACACAGACATGCTGGACACTGACAGTGACCCCGACACAGACATGCTGGGTCCATATTGTGCTTTGGAGTTTGGCACTTTTTCATATACTGTTCATTTTTTAATATACTGTGTGATTTTCCCTGACAGCCTAGGCTAGGCTTTCCCCCCAAATATGCCTGTGTGTTTTTCTAAGGCTCTGCCCAGAGCAGCTGTCTCAACATTATTGATCCAAACAGTACTTCTTCATTCTGCACACTTTATGAGGGGGGGAAAGAAGCAAAGGTAGCAGGTGCAGGAGAGCGGATGGCACATCATGTCAGAAGGTAGCAGGTGCAGGAGAGCAGATGGCACATCATGTCAGAAGGTAGCAGGTGCAGGAGAGCAGATGGCACATCATGTCAGAAGGTAGCAGGTGCAGGAGAGCAGATGACACATCATGTCAGAAGGTAGCAGGTGCAGGAGAGCAGATGACACATCATGTCAGAAGGTAGCAGGTGCAGGAGAGCAGATGACACATCATGTCAGAAGGTAGCAGGTGCAGGAGAGCAGATGACACATCATGTCAGAAGGTTGCAGGTGCAGGAGAGCAGATGACACATCATGTCAGAAGGTAGCAGGTGCAGGAGAGCAGATAGCACATCATGCCAGAAGGTAGCAGGTGCAGGAGAGCGGATGGCACATCATGTCAGAAGGTAGCAGGTGCAGGAGAGCGGATAGCACATCATGTCAGAAGGTAGCAGGTGCAGGAGAGCAGATGACACATCATGTCAGAAGGTAGCAGGTGCAGGAGAGCAGATAGCACATCATGTCAGAAGGTAGCAGGTGCAGGAGAGCGGATGGCACATCATGCCAGAAGGTAGCAGGTGCAGGAGAGCGGATGGCACATCATGTCAGAAGGTAGCAGGTGCAGGAGAGCGGATGGCACATCATGTCAGAAGGTAGCAGGTGCAGGAGAGCAGATAGCACATCATGTCAGAAGGTAGCAGGTGCAGGAGAGCAGATAGCACATCATGTCAGAAGGTAGCAGGTGCAGGAGAGCAGATAGCACATCATGTCAGAAGGTAGCAGGTGCAGGAGAGCAGATAGCACATCATGTCAGAAGGTAGCAGGTGCAGGAGAGCAGATGACACATCATGCCAGAAGGTAGCAGGTGCAGGAGAGCAGATGGCACATCATGTCAGAAGGTAGCAGGTGCAGGAGAGCAGATGACACATCATGTCAGAAGGTAGCAGGTGCAGGAGAGCAGATGACACATCATGTCAGAAGGTAGCAGGTGCAGGAGAGCAGATAGCACATCATGCCAGAAGGTAGCAGGTGCAGGAGAGCAGATGACACATCATGTCAGAAGGTAGCAGGTGCAGGAGAGCAGATAGCACATCATGCCAGAAGGTAGCAGGTGCAGGAGAGCGGATGGCACATCATGCCAGAAGGTAGCAGGTGCAGGAGAGCAGATGACACATCATGTCAGAAGGTAGCAGGTGCAGGAGAGCAGATGGCACATCATGTCAGAAGGTAGCAGGTGCAGGAGAGCAGATGGCACATCATGTCAGAAGGTAGCAGGTGCAGGAGAGCAGATGACACATCATGTCAGAAGGTAGCAGGTGCAGGAGAGCAGATGACACATCATGTCAGAAGGTAGCAGGTGCAGGAGAGCAGATAGCACATCATGCCAGAAGGTAGCAGGTGCAGGAGAGCAGATGACACATCATGTCAGAAGGTAGCAGGTGCAGGAGAGCAGATGACACATCATGCCAGAAGGTAGCAGGTGCAGGAGAGCAGATGACACATCATGTCAGAAGGTAGCAGGTGCAGGAGAGCAGATGACACATCATGTCAGAAGGTAGCAGGTGCAGGAGAGCAGATGGCACATCATGTCAGAAGGTAGCAGGTGCAGGAGAGCAGATGGCACATCATTCCAGAAGGTAGCAGGTGCAGGAGAGCAGATGGCACATCATGCCAGAAGGTAGCAGGTGCAGGAGAGCAGATGGCACATCATGCCAGAAGGTAGCAGGTGCAGGAGAGCGGATGGCACATCATGTCAGAAGGTAGCAGGTGCAGGAGAGCAGATGGCACATCATGCCAGAAGGTAGCAGGTGCAGGAGAGCAGATGACACATCATGTCAGAAGGTAGCAGGTGCAGGAGAGCAGATGACACATCATGCCAGAAGGTAGCAGGTGCAGGAGAGCGGATGACACATCATGTCAGAAGGTAGCAGGTGCAGGAGAGCAGATAGCACATCATGTCAGAAGGTAGCAGGTGCAGGAGAGCAGATGGCACATCATGTCAGAAGGTAGCAGGTGCAGGAGAGCAGATGGCACATCATGTCAGAAGGTAGCAGGTGCAGGAGAGCAGATAGCACATCATGCCAGAAGGTAGCAGGTGCAGGAGAGCAGATGACACATCATGTCAGAAGGTAGCAGGTGCAGGAGAGCAGATGGCACATCATGCCAGAAGGTAGCAGGTGCAGGAGAGCGGATGACACATCATGCCAGAAGGTAGCAGGTGCAGGAGAGCAGATGGCACATCATGCCAGAAGGTAGCAGGTGCAGGAGAGCAGATAGCACATCATGTCAGAAGGTAGCAGGTGCAGGAGAGCAGATGACACATCATGTCAGAAGGTAGCAGGTGCAGGAGAGCAGATGGCACATCATGCCAGAAGGTAGCAGGTGCAGGAGAGCGGATGGCACATCATGTCAGAAGGTAGCAGGTGCAGGAGAGCAGATAGCACATCATGTCAGAAGGTAGCAGGTGCAGGAGAGCAGATGGCACATCATGTCAGAAGGTAGCAGGTGCAGGAGAGCAGATAGCACATCATGC
>NC_139628.1:41720981-41743481 GCF_964638095.1 Poromitra crassiceps
AGCAGACTGGGGACTTATATGTCTCCGATTATATAGCCTATATTTTCCCACGTGTGTGTGTGTGTGTGTGTGTGTGTGTGTGTATGTATATTATATATATATATATATATATATATATTTATTTATTTATTTATTTTTTTCTATGTACAGACATGATTTGTCACGTATAAATGTTTTTAATATAGCCTATTTACAAATATTTGTACAGTTTTTTCTACATGTTTTCCTACCTTTTTTTCATTCTCTACCTGTGCTAATTGATTGATTGAGCTATGCATTTAGGGGGGCCTTTCCATCGCACGGCCCGCCACAAAGGTGTGCGAGATCACACTCATTTTATGAATGGACCTGATGAAGCGCATCTGCAAAACGTGTTGTTCTGATATCTGTTGCAAATAAATTATGACGTTTCAAAAGTAGGCCTGTGCACATCCCACCTTCATCCAGGTGCAGGGCAAAAGGCGTGATATTCAGTAGGAGAGAATGAATGTCCGCACACCGGTTAAGCTCCCATAATTTAATAATTGATTAAATTAATAAAATAAATTATGAACCTTTGAAATAAGTCGGTCCTCCTGCAGATTTGTGGAGTGTGCTATGGACCTTTATCCTATTGTTTTTATTCAGCAAAAAAAAACTATACCACGTATTAAACTCGTCACCTACAGAGCAACCCCAGTGCTCTACTCCCACCCAACTCAACCCGCGCCCCCCAACCACCCTCACCTTGTCCTCTCGGCTGGGCCCGGCGCCCGTTGCGGCAGCGCTGGTGACCTGAGGCTGCAGGGAGAGCAGGGTGTCGAACAGCGTCCTGGTCTCGGCGATCTGGCTGGCGATGTCGGCGTTGGGGTGCTGGCCGAATACCTCGGGGTGCTCCGTGGCCGGCAGCTGGCTAATATACTCCCTGTACTGGGACTGGGCGCCGTCGCGGGGGGTGTAGTAGGTGGGCAGGGAGGATAGCCTGGAAGATAGGTTGGGGCAGTACAGAAAGTCAGGGATATAGCATGGTATTTATAGCGTACTGCAGGGATGATGTATTTCTGTAGGCTTAACCAGAAATCACCGCCATGTTGGTTCATCAGGGGAAAAGTCTATGGGGTTTTAGAATGGGGATTTCACTTAAATGCATCAAATAAGGCCTGTGGTTAACAAAAGTTTATGGGAGCGCGAATTTGGGTTCAGCAGGATAATCTTCACGAACGTTTTATCGTGAATCACTTTTATGCCTTTTGAAGTGTTTTCTAGAAATCGCATAAAAACCCCCCCATTTACGTTCCAAAAGTCATAAAAGTGATTCACGTTTGTGAAGACAATCCTGCTGAACGCAAATTACCGCTCCCATAAACTTTTGTTAACCACAGAACTTATTTGATGCATTTAAGCGAAATCACCATGTTAAATCCCCATAGACTTTTCCCCTGATGAACCCAAGTGCTACTTCCGGACTCATTCCTGCGGTGCTCTATATACAGTAGCATACAGCAAAGTAAAAATATATATATATATATATATATATATATATATATATATATTATAGCTTACAATGTACATTTGCACATTCTGGAGATATTTTGTACAAATGTTTTGTACATCTGTAGACAGATTACGATGCACATATGCACGTCTGCTTCTCACCGGTAAAACTGTCAAAGGTGCTATATATGGTTATCTTCATTTCTATTTGTAGTTGTATTACCCACAGTCTGTTATTTTGTTGCAATTACCTTTTGTAGTACTTTCAATACTCTGAATTTGTTCTATTTTTGATCTCTATCCTATTCTCTGCTGCTGCAATGACCCAATTTCCCCGCAGAGATCATTTTCATGTCGTTGACTCTAATTGAATCTAATATTACCCGAGTATTGAGACATGAAACCCTCACAATGTCTGTGACAAACAGATAATGAAGTGTCATCGTATTGTACATTTCAAAATGATTTTTTTTTTGGTGGGGGCTTGGCTGTTCCAGTGTAACTGCTCTGCACTCATCATGCCTCTCCACAGAAGCAACCATACTGCATGCTATGCTGCGTGAAGGCTTCATCTTGTCATGTATATTGAGTCATATGTATAGTCCGCTTGCTCTGTCCCCATGCATTGAATGTGACGCTCTGCACAATGTAGGCTATGTGTGTATCTGCTTATGTTACTATGCGAGTTGTTGACGCCTCTGCAACAATGTCACCAAGATCAGTTCCTGCACATTGTGCTTATTTAGCAAGCAAAGTGATTCTGATACTTATCTATCGTGTCTGAAAGAATATGAGAAGATAAACTAGTAATGGAGTTGAGCTTGTCAAGTTTTCCCATAACCTGTTTCTGTCTGTGGACTGCTCTAACAATTGCAACGACGCACTTTACGTTTTGTTTGTTTGTTTGTTTTTGGAAGGGGGGGTACTATTTGGAGTGTTATAGGCTGTATCATTATGACAGGTGTACTCTACCATAGTAGCATAATGATGAAGCTGTACATGTTTATCAACCCGGACGGAGAGTGAATGATAGGATGTGGTAGCCGCAGTACTAGCACACCATGGAACATCTATCCTCCATCAACACTGCCTGAGGCTAAATCCTCAAATTCTCAAATGCTGCACAGTACAGCTGGATATTCTGTACATCCAGTACAGCTGGAAGACATCACTTGAATCCTCCGAGCAATGCAACAAGTGACTGAGCTATACGCTTTTGAAAACAGATCTTTGAAACACTATCTCATTCACCCGCTTAAAATTATTATTTATTTTGTATACAGTGGCTTCCTCCTTTCCTTAAACAGTTGTGGAAACAGTGCAGACAGTGAACCCAAGACCTATGACACTGACACAGCACTTGGCTACTTTCTTTTGCTAAGCAAGCATCTTAATCTGCTCTCGCACCAGCGCGCCCCTGCCTTACATCTTTTCAGAGTAGCGCGCGCCCCTGCCTTACATCTTTTCAGAGTGGCTGGCTAGAAATGGAGTGAGTGGGCACGGGTGCCTGCATAAGTGCTCAAATGAAGAAATCAGCAACTAAAGCCCAATTTATGCTTTGTCTGCCGACACTTTTGAAACAGTCGCCGACAGAAATGAGGAATTGAGTCGTCACTTTCAAGTGTCGGTGAGCAGTGTCTGCTACCTAGTGAAATATCTAGTGTCGCTGACTACGCCACATAATGTCGCGCAAGTGTGATTGGCTATATAGACGGGCACGCGCTTGACTTCCTTGTTTTAGTTTTTGCTGAAATGAAATGAATGAACGTGTCTCCGCTATTTTTTATCCGCATGTCCTTGATGTATGACTTCGTGAAAATCACAAAGAACACCGTGACCAACTTCCCAGAGAGAGAGGAGGTGATTGTGTGGTTGTGTGTCGTTATATGCGGCTGCAGTTACATCTTGCCTCCGACGTGGGTTCACTGACAGCATTCCCTCTCTTGGCTGTCGGCACTAGTTCTCTGCCTCCCTCTGTCTATAGCGTCACGTGACCGTTGAGCCGAGGAGAGAAGCATAAATGCAGCAACATGAGCGACACTTTATTTTTCGTCTGCGACCATGTGCTGAGCGACACTTTCTAATAAGTATAAATTAAGCTTAACTGTTCCTGTCAATGTTCATCAGTGTGCTCCTGTTTCTGAGGCTGTATTTCTCAAAGCTGTAATAATCCGATTGTCCACTTGGTGGTGCTGGCGGTCTGCGCTCATACTGAGCTTCAGGCAGGGAGCTGGACTGCTACCTGCCAGCTGAGTGCAGCCGCAGTGCGCTCACACACAGGCAAAAATACAGTAGGTGTTTTTACTTGGGGTGACTGTATGCGTTTGGAGAACAGAATGTGTTAATGCATTGGTGTGTTTGTCTGCAGTACATGCTCTAATTTATTCATATATGAATAGCACTGTGCGTTTTAAGTTTTTGTCTACTGCATATTCATAGTGCATTCTAGCTGAGATTTTAAGGATATGTTCATGCGTATCATTTGTCTATCACGTTGGTATGACACACCTTTAAGGATTAGGAGGATGACTCGGGCATCGCAAAATGCAAAATACAGTGTCCATGTGCAATCAGCAGCAGCAGAATGATTGAGTGTGTGTGTGTGCGCGTGCACGTGGGTGTTAGTTTCTTGTGTGTGTGTGTGTGCACACGTGTGCGTGTGTCTTATGGTTTCTCGAGTGTGTGTGCACATGTGCGCATGTTATGGTTTCTCGAGAGTGTGTGTGTGCACGTGTCTGATGGTTTCTCGAGAGTGTGTGTGTGCACGTGTCTGATGGTTTCTCGAGAGTGTGTGTGTGCACGTGTCTGATGGTTTCTCGAGAGTGTGTGTGTGCACGTGTCTGATGGTTTCTCGAGAGTGTGCGTGTGCACGTGTCTGATGGTTTCTCGAGAGTGTGTGTGTGCACGTGTCTGATGGTTTCTCGAGAGTGTGTGTGTGCACGTGTCTGATGGTTTCTCGAGAGTGTGTGTGTGCACGTGTCTGATGGTTTCTCGAGAGTGTGCATGCACCTGTCTTATGGTTTCTCGAGTGTGTGTGCGCATGTGCTACGGTTTCTCGAGAGTGTCTGTGAGCGTGTGATAGGGTTTCGCACTTGAAGAAGGGCTGGTTGACCGCCCCGTCACAGAAGTAGTCGTTGATGTAGGTGGTGAGCAGGCGTCTGTCCCAGTCGTCGGTGACGTGACCTCCGTAGTTGACCCCGGCGATCAGGTACTTGAGCGCGTCCCAGGGAATCTCCTCAGACTGGTCCAGGTACAGACTCAGCAGACTCTCGCTCACCTAGCGGAGGGAAGAAGGGGATGGGGGGGGGCATCATGATCATAACAGGCTCTACTGTAGCAACTGGCTTTGAAATGGACGCGAACGCGCCAAGGGCAAGTGAAAAGACTCTTCTGCAGACAGGAAGCAGACGGGAGAGACAGGAAGGAGAGGAAGACATCTGACAAAAGCTGTAAGTGGGACTCAAACCTGTGATTTCACACTCAAGTCAGCTGAGCCACCAGGTTGCCGTGAGCATGAAGTCTGATTTTTTTTTTTTTTTTTGCCGTGGTGGTTTTGTTTTTCTCTCGGGGACCCACATTTTCAAAACATTCAATTTTCTACTGCCTCTAACGTGATTTCACAGGCTATTGTGCAGGCTAATGTAAGAAAATTCATTCTGTTTTGGGGCACATTTCTACTCAGCTTTCTAAAGAGCCTTTTAACATTAGCTTATGAAAATGACTTACATGCTGAACACATAATACAGCCAACATCTATTGACAGCCATTTGGGGACACACCTTGATCTTCACGTGAGCCAAACTTTGGGCCCGTTGCCAGATTGAGAGGATAATCTATGAGTAGGAAAAGCAAGGTCCAATGACAGGCAGTGTGACATGTGTCATTTAAATATTGTTGAGTCACATATTATGTCTTTATGTTCAATTGTCACTGTCCATTAGTCTAATTGGCGCTCAGTCTGACAGGGAATTCTTTTTACTTTCAGCTTGAATTTAGACTATATTTGTGATTCAGAAAATATTACTGAGCCTGGCAACATCAACCCTTTTTTACTTTCATTCATTCAATAATCACCATCATAACGACAACTGCTATCATCACTACCACAGCCCCATCACTAACATCCACACCATCATCACCACTCAGTACTTCTTAGGCAAGGAGAACAACAGAGTCTTTCGGTGGCTATCGGTGGGCCTGACCTGGAAGTCGGAGTCGTTGAAGCCATAGATGATGTTCCAGCCCAGCTGCAGGAACTTCCTCCTCTCCAGCAGGATGCTGTGGAAGAAGCAGAGGGAGAAGAGCAGCTTCCTGTACGGGACGGGCCTCGAGCAGCGGCTGAACTGACACTCTGTCACCAGCTGGTACAGACGCCTCATGTTGGCCTTCACACCCTGATGGGGGAGAGAGAGAGAGAGGACAGTGTAACACCATGGAGGGGGTTGTGCAGTGTCATGGACTAGTTAAAGGATCATTTCAGCATTTTTCAACCTGGACCCTATTTTCATAACTTTTTACGTCAAAGTAACTAATCGGAACAATTATTAAAAAAATTGGTGCAGTATTGAGCGAGATCGCATCAGCCGGCCAGCAGCTGTAATGTAATCAGACGGGGCAATGCACACCGTCACTGTACAGCCACTAAAAGTGCTAACTGACAGCCTCATTGTTATTATAACAATGATGGTGTATGACAACATGGAAACGAGAGAAATTGAACACTTTTGTTTACCTTTTGCTTGATCTAGTCTGAACATGATTTAGTTTAAAGTCCCTGGAAACCAAAATCCACAAAAACCTTCTAACTATTAAATGTAGGGTCTTATGTGAGTAATTGTGTGCCTCAGAAAGTAGGAGACATTACTTTCAACCCAAACCCCCAAAATCGCCACTTTTCTACAAGGTCTGGATTTCCACTTCCTCTTTGAAGACAGCGGTGCGCGCGGTGCTAAAATGCATGATCTTATCACGTCATAAGATTTAATCTAATCACGCACACGCACACACACAGTAGCGCTGTGCACTCGCAGTGGCAGAGTCTCTCTTCCTCTCTGTCAGTATGCGCCGAGCAAACACAAACACAAACACACACACACACACACATTCCATCTTTCTTTCCTTCCTCTCCTTCTTTCTCTCTCTCCGTTTCCCTCGCTCTCTCTCTCTCTCTCTCTCTCTCTCTCTCTCGGAGGAGACCTGCAGTGCAGTCCTGCACCCACACACACGGGACACGCCCACACAGTCCGCGGGAGAAAAGACAGTCTAAAATCGAATTGATTCTCATGACTTTGTCATGACTGTCAAACCTAAATTTATATACTTTGCAATGTTCATCATCGTTCAAATTTGGCTGGTGGCTTATTAACATAGGTTCCTGTGATGTGATGAACTCAAAATGCTAAATAATAAAAAATTGTTTCTGGTTTCCAGGGACTTTAAGGAATTCAACTCGATCTTCCACCTTCAGTAGACCAAGGCTGGAGAGTTCCCCCTGACCAATGTAAGATCTACTGTAGGTCCGATTTCTTTAATAAATCTGTCCATTTTGTTTTGCATATTTTCTGCCTGGCATATACTAGGTTTTGCCTAGACTTGTGTAATGGAAATGTGTGTCTGTAAAAACAAACGCTAAGGTACATCAAAGACAAGACACAGTCTAATAAGCCTTATATATATATATATATATATATATATATATATACACTGTATATATATATATATATACTCACTGTGTATATATATATATAAATAAGGCATGGCCGATGTGGCCAGGTCACTACCATAGTGTCCTTAGTGATGTCACTCGAGCAATTGTGAAGTCATCAATTATGTCACTTGAGCAATTGCGATGTCAATAAGTGATGTAACTCGAGCAATAGTGATGTCATCAGTGAGTAATGTCATCAGTGATGTCATCAGTGAGTGATGTCAATGTTATCACAATCTCATGATGTCATTATAATGATGCCATAATGTCAATGTTAATGTTATGATGTCATAATGTCCAACACACACTTCAGGCCCTTAATAAAACCTTCTGTTTGAGCATACACACATAGGCGGTGAGGTACTGTGACAGACCTGAAGGAATGGGTGCTCGAGCAGGCCATGATGACTGGCAGCTCCACAATGCCGCCTACGCAGGAAACCTAGACAAACTGAGGGCCCTGCTGCAGGAAGACCGCTTCAGAAGGCGTATCAATGAGAGGAGGTCGTTAATGTACTGCGACGCTGGCCTCTGGCAATGTATCCGTTCAATGACCCCTCTGGAGATCGCAGTCAGGTGGGGTTGTGCTGCATGTGTGGCCTACCTGATCACCCAGGGAGCCCAGGTAGACCCAGCCAGATGGGTGTACTGGGTCTACCTAGATGGACTAGCCTACACGCCTCTCTACTGGGCCATGCGCAATGATCACCTGGACTGTGTCCGGATCCTCCTGGAAGCCGGGGTGGACCCCAACAGAAGAAGCGGCCCATACGAATACACCCCCGTCTACTGGGCTGCCCAGGCTGGAAGGCTGGAGATACTGCAGGAACTCATCAGGTTCCGTGCTGCTGTTAACATGGACAGCGATCACACGTTCACGATGTCTCCTCTCTACATCAGCATGCTCTACCACCACTTGGACTGCTTCCGCCTGCTGCTCCAGGCCGCTGGCGTTCTGACCCGTGACGTGGCTTCTCGCCTGCTACATGAGGTGCTGAGGCGCGGGTGCGACGTGGCCTTCCTCCAGTTGCTCCTGGACCACGGCGCCGACCCGGCCCTGGTGACCTGGGAGCAGGCACAGCAGGAGGAGAGAGCAGATCACGAGGCTCTCAGGGTCTTTCTGGAGGCCAAGAGAAGTCCTTGCAGTCTGGCCCATGTGTGTCGGATCCGCATCCGCCAAGCACTGGGCACATATCGCCTGAAGCAAGTCCACTCCCTACCACTAACACAAGTGATGAAGGACTTCGTGCTCCACCAAAACTGACTTGAAGGACTGTCAGTTTATTTATTTTCATTTCCTAGATTTAGTTCTTCAGGGACTGTTTCAAACAAATCCAGGAATAAGCCTTAATGGTAGTGCTCTACCAGGTGAGCCACCTACTTCTAAAGAATGTGTGTACTTTTCCCATCGCTGATGTGAAGCAAAGATAATAAAATTAAAATAAATTGTCTAAAGCTGGGGTTCCCAAACTTAAGAAATGCCACGGCCCACTTTGAAATCTGAAAATCTTCTGTTGGCAGACCACTCACGGCCCACCTACAGTAGTACTCCAATAGTGGGCCACGGTCCACACTTTTGGAATCACTCGTCTAAAGTTTGGACTAGAAATTATACAATACTATTACAGGGTATATTATGCAAGAATCCTAAAGTTAAATTCAATACCTTTTAAGACCTTTTTTTAATACCTTTTCAATCAATATATTTTAAGACCTCAACGCCACTTTTGTCACATCAGTGATAGGGGTGTAGATCACAAGTTTCATCATGCTACGATATTATATCGATTCTTTAGACAACGATACGATATTTGAAATTTGCTGATACCACAAAGTCCGACACCATACGATCTGCAATACATACGGTCTGCAATCGATATGAGATATCATATGCCCATTTAACACCATCAGCACAATAGCTACAACATTTAATACATCACAAATGGCGATTAAGACTTTTTAAGGGTCTTCATTTTCCCGATTGATTTATCAACTTTTAATACTTTTCCAAACCCTGTAGTGCGGATACCCTGTATTATATTACACTTTCACATTTCAAAGCAAAGAAATCCAATCTAAAAGGGTACGTAGCCGTAGAGCTTCCATAACCACTCATGTACAACTTTGCATGTATATGCAATTGTGTGTCCGTCCGGGCGTATGTTGTGTCTGTGCACCTTGGGTGGCTCGGTGGTCATCTTGATGCCGGCCTGCAGGATGGCGATGGGGAAGTCAGGGTGCGGTGAGGAGCTGAGCCAGAGTCTGAAGTTTGGGTGGCACTGCTGCACCTGCAGCTGCTCCACCAGCTTGTCCAGCTCAGGCATCCAGGACAGAGAGAGGTGGCAGTTGGCCAGGAACACCCAGTGACCTGGGTATGGAGGGAGAAGAGGGCTTGGGTCGGGTTGTTCGAAACAGGTTCATTCAACCATTGTGTAACGGTGTTGCTTCTTTTACATTAAATCAAGTAAGCATCATAAATCATCATCATCCTGAATTAGGTCCAAAATACCAGACGTTCTAGCATCCTAGTACCAGGATAAAACCATGAATTAGATTGTAAATATAGAGTATTAAGTAGAGCGATATGTATAGTCTACTGCAGCGGTTCCTTGGACTCATGGCCCACTTGAAAATCTCAAAAACGTTTGCGGCCCACATCCGACCGTAAACAGTATGCAGGCCAAATAATGCGTTCTCAGAGCACGTTTTATTATATATAATGATATAAAAGGAGCTGTTCGTCAGCACCACACAGAAATCTGAAAATAAAAGTGAGGGTCTGTCTGTCTACAATAGGCTCAACAGATAATTGATTACAAATTAAATAACAGAATCAGTCAACAATGGAGAAATGCATTCTCATCTACAATAATAATTACTTTTTCCACTAAGATCATGTTTTGGGAATGATTTGGCGCCCCCCTTGCAATACCTTCCCAGCCCACTGGTTGGGAATGGCTGGTCTACTGTGTATGTTATGTTGTCCTTGTGCAAAGTGCATCTAGGGCAGAGAGAAGGGGGGAGCATGGAAGAGTGAGAATTAATCAAAGACGACAATAAAAATCGACTTCCCCAAACAAACAAATTGTTTGATGTATAACGGTGACATTTCCCCAGTTAGAGAGAGGCGTGTCTGAAAAGCAACAAACCATAGAAATTGACAGCCAGGCCTCCACCGCTATAATAAATGTCTGCAAATCATGGTGATGAGCATGAGCGAGCAGGGGAAAGGGTGGATCGACGTCAGGAGAAAAAGATTCATCTGAATACACCAAATCAATCAAATATTCATCAAGTGTTTCGTGCACTTTGTCAAGCACAAGTGACACTTGAGCCTCAAAGAAACACTTCAATGAAACACAGACAATGGGCATGCATAAAGAGAGAGCGCGGACGGTCTTGTACCGTTCTTGACTCCCTCCTGGATCAAGCGCTTGGCGTTGGGGGCCTGTCCCTGGCCCAGGGAGAGGGCGTAGAAGCTCTGGCTCATGCCGGAGGCCTCGGCCAGCTGCATCAGGGCCCCCGTGGGGTCCACGCCGGGGGACAAGACGAAGATCAGAGGAGTCCTGGTGGTGGAATCCTCCACAACCTGGGCAGAAAGAGAGAGAGAGAGAGAGAGAGAGAGAGAGATATTGGATGAGCCAACGTGCTGTAACTCACTCGACACTTGACGCTAACCCCATGACAGACGGGGTTTCGTGAGATTCTGTGAGGTTCCAAGTGAGCGGCAATCAAACGGAATGAGACGCATGAAAAATGTGTTTAACTTGAAGTCGACGCAGTTCAAAACTTAAACTCAACAATGGGGGAACACGACCCCAGTTGTGGCTTTGCCTCAGTCTCCGGCAGCCATTTTAGTAAATCAGAGTCGATCAAAAAGGGGGCTTATGGTGGAGTGTGCGTGGGCGAGAGGGCTCAGACTGACAGCCGGGAACAACGGGGGAGAGAGCGAGAGAGAGGGGGAGAGAGAGAGAGGGAGAGAGAGAGAGGGGGAGAGAGAGAGGGGGAGAGAGAGAGAGGGAGAGAGAGA
This sequence comes from Poromitra crassiceps, assembly GCF_964638095.1. Taxonomy (NCBI): domain Eukaryota; kingdom Metazoa; phylum Chordata; class Actinopteri; order Beryciformes; family Melamphaidae; genus Poromitra; species Poromitra crassiceps. The sequence continues at coordinate 41,732,192 of NC_139628.1, forward strand.
GAGGGGGAGAGAGAGAGGGGGAGAGAGAGAGAGAGGGCGAGAGAGAGGGGAAGAGAGAGAGAGGGAGAGAGAGAGAGGGGGAGAGAGAGAGAGGGAGAGAGAGGGAGGGGGAGAGAGAGAGAGGGAGAGAGAGAGAGAGAGAGAGAGAGAGAGGGAGGGGGAGGTGACAGCCGACACTCACCGCCGTCATGTCGAGGGCGGGCGGCTCCACAAAGCGGGCGCCCAGGTTGTTAACGATGAAGGAGGTGACGCAGGAGGAGACGCGGTCCTGACGCAGCGAGCGTACTATCAGCATCTTCTGCAGCTCGTTACAGCTGCTCTCCCACTCACCTGGACAGAGGGGGGGGGGGGCAGGGTGGAAACAGGAGGCAGGGATGGACAGGTAGGACCAGGCGGAGCGTGGGGGGAGGGATTGAGCGAGGGGGGAGGGATTGAGCGAGGGGGGAGGGATTGAGCGGGGCGAGGGATTGAGCGGGAGAAATGAGCGGGGAAATGGGGAGTGAAAGCGGAAACAAGTAAGAACTTACAGTATGAGTGTGTGTGTAGCGCTGAAACTTCCCTCAAACTGGCTGGGTTAAAACGAGCCGTGAATCACGCCGCCCGACATCATTAACTGAGTTAGATAAACACTAGGCTCTCCTCCGAGCTGAGGAGAGAGAAGACATCTCGGCAGCAGCAAAATCCTCCTGTGATCATATTAATATTGAGCTGAACTTTGTCTAATCTAATTCCCAGGGATGGAAGAAAGCAACGGAAGTGAGTGACAGATATCCACACTCACGCACGCACGCGCGCGCACACACACACACACACACACACACACACACACACACACACACACACACACACACACACACTCTCTCTCTTTCCCTCCAGTGCGCCAGCTATGAATAGATCCTCAGTAGTCAGAAAAAGCAGAGGAGGAGACACAGACTCATCATCAATGAGGTGGTATAACAAAGAACATATACACAGTGGGAGAATTATTTTTTAATCAAAGAGAGACAATATGCACTTGTTCTCGACTGGCATGGTGTCATACTTAAGCAAAAGCTTGAAACGTGTCAATTCAAAACAGCAGCGAAAGCATATGATACAAACGCCCACTCTTCCCAGTCGACTTCAGTTCCACATTATTGTAGAACGATGACTCTCGCTGCAGCAATGACAAAATAGAGAGCAGAGACAGGAAGTACGGACCTGGCAGCGCGGCGTGCTCCGGCTCGGCGCTGGTGTACCACAGGCTCCAGTCTCGGGAGTGCTGTTCGAAGGACGCCATGATGCCGCGGAAGTTGGTGAGCTTAGCCAGCTCTGTGATGTTGTCCCAGAGGGAGTCGGCCAGCCAGCCGGCACAGGGGTTGAACATCTGACCCTTATCCAGCACCTACAGAGCAGGAGAGGAAATGCACTTTTTTTTAGGGGGAAGGGGAGGGGCTTTTTGGGGGTGATTTGATCAAATGTTGGGAAATACCTTAGTTCTTCTATGTTGCATGACAGACTAATAATATTCAACGACTCTTATCCAAGCATATTTTATTTCTAACTTTTTTCACAGTTCACAGTAAAAATCCTCATTTCCCATCGTCTCAACAGCACTGTCTGGCATTTTATGTAATGCACATTATGTACTTGGCAAAAACATTTCAATTAACCTCTATACCGACAGTACATACACTGTAGGTGGTACATGCCGCTGACAGCTTTTTTAGGTCCTATGCAGGAGAGAGTCAGCGACCCCAATTTCCTTACCTCTGCCAATGGAGTTTAATGTTTTTGCCCCCATGTCTGTCTGTTTGTCTGTCTGTCTGTCTGTCTGTCTGTCTGTCTGTCTGTCTGTCTGTCTGTCTGTCATGTTTGTTTGTCTGTCTGTCTGTCTGTCTGTTTGTCTGTCTGTCTGTCTGTCTGTCTGTTTGTCTGTCTGTCTGTCTGTCTGTTTGCCTGTTTGTCTGTCTGTCTGTCTGTCTGTCTGTCTGTCTGTCTGTTTGTCTGTCTGTCTGTCTGTCTGTCTGTCTGTCTGTCTGTTTGTTTGTCTGTCTGTCTGTTTGTCTGTCTGTCTGTCTGTCTGTCTGTCTGTCTGTCTTTCTGTCTGTCTGTCTGTTTGTCTGTCTCTCTGTCTGTCTGTCTGTTTGCCTGTTTGTCTGTCTGTCTGTCTGTCTGTTTGTTTGTTTGTCTGTCTGTGTCTGTTTGTCTGCAGAATATGTCAAAAAGTTATGAACGGATTTGCACGAAACTTGGCAGAAAAGCAGGTCATAGAAATAGAAATAGAATTGATCATATTCTGTTACATCACCACATGGCCAATCTTGGTAGGAAAATAGCAGGTGATTGTAATCAATTAACAGGTAATTAAGTGACATAAACAGCCAATGAGCTGTGTGTATTGTAGCGCCGTATTGGTAGGAAAATGCTTGTGACATCATGGGAATACTAAGAATAGCAGGTCATAGAAATTTAGAAATGAGCTTTCCACACCTACTGGCCAAAACGGGGGCATGGTAATGGGCATGACCAATCAAAAAAACACAAACTTCCAAATGGATTCATAACACTATTCATAACACTACGAAAACAATGTACAAGGTTTGGCGGAGGTATGCACTCTACCGAGTGCCCTCTAGTTTCGATCTGTTTCTAGTCCTGATTCAGCAGGTGGTTTGCGTATTGAAAAGCTAGTGAACTAGCCGGCCAGCTAGCTTGCGCTGTCTGTGTTTGAGGTAAATAATGCTAGTAGGAGGAGAGGGCAGGGGTTGTGCAGGTAGGTACGGATGCCTAATGGGCACGTTTTGCTAACACAGAACAAAATCCGGACGTGCTTTGCAAATACAGACTAACGTTAAATTCTAGAAAGTTAACTCTTTATTTTACCGGGCAATTAAAAGCCCCCATCATCCCAATTCCAAGGGGAGTTTTAGATTGTTTTCCGGGCAATTTGCCCTGCTAGAGAGACACGCAGGTCCATCAATCGGTCAAACTGCCTATCCATCAGTGCGTCAGCCAATTAGGCGATTAGCCAATTAACCAACACATCAATCAGTCATATTAGTCTTGTCCCTGGGATATTGTGTAATGTGCTGAGCAAAGAAAGGCAGATATGGTCTTATTTACTTTGAAAAAAGAAAAATCTGCCAGAGGAGACCGTCTTTAAGAGGAAGCACCATTTCTACACAGTTCTAGATTGTAATTAACAAAGGAATGCCTTTTGGGGCGTCTAGCGTGTTCCAAGCCTTTGAAAATTAAAAGCGTGTCTTGTTGGATTATCTCAAAAACAAACAAGATGAAAACAAGACGCTTGGTGCGTGTTTCTGTGTTTCCTCACCAGTCCTCCTCGGAGGAAAAAGCTGTACTCGTCCGTGTTGAGGTTGCCAGCCACCTCCAGGACCTTGGCACACATCTGGAAGCTGAAGAGCAGCTTGTGGACCTCAAACAGACCGCGGCATGTGTACCTGGAGAAGACACACACACACACACACACACACACATAGACACACACACACACACACACACACACACACACACACACACATAGACACACACACACACATACACATGCACGCACGCACGCACGCACACACACGCACACACACATCCCTACAGCAACTCCAAAGACCAACTGTATGCCCCCTAGAAGGACAAGTGCCGTTACAAGGGCATACTCGATGTTGTTCCAAACAAACGTACACTCTGTACCTCTAAGGGCACATTATATGTTCCCGAGAGCAAAGGACATAGTCTATATGCTCCCTAGTTCTAAGGTTACATCCTAGACTCCTCAATTCAAGCTCTCTGTCTCCCTAGGGCACACTTTATACCTCTTTGCTCAAGGACACTTCTTCTCATCGCTATTGTGGCACCAAGGGAACATGACATGCTTCAGTAGGCAGTGCACTTTCAGCGATACTTTACATTTTTATATCGCGCTAAAACAGCTTTCAATCCCAGATGACTCAACCACACCAAACCAATTGAAGCCAAACCAACCCGAGGGGATCTGGTCTCATGCTATCCTGTTTACCCATCATGCACCACATTTTCCCAGGCTTCCCTATACACAGGAATGTCTGGGCCCTGGGCTCTGTCCTAGTGAAAACAGCCGTGGCCTCCCTTGCTCCGCCCTTGCTCACCTGTACACGGCGTAGGTGTGGTAGTTGTTGAGGTTGGCGATGCGCTCCTCCAGCTTGTGGCTGCGCGGGCTCTTCTCCATGCTGAGGTTGAACAGGTCGATGTAGGCGTCCAGGGAGAACTGGTACATGGGGTCGATGCGCGCCATGTCGTTTAGGACAAAGAAGAGGATGGAGGCTCGCTGGGCGCACGGACGGTAGGCCTGTGAGGGGAAACGTTGGAAAACACTTACTGATTGTTTTAAACAGATAGGAAACACTAATGGATGCACACACAGTACAGGAGCACCCGCAAACATACTGTAGCTACGTGTAGTGCATGTCTACATGGTCCGTTAGAACATACTGTAGCTACGTGTAGTGCATGTCTACATGGTCTGTTAGAACATACTGTAGCTACGTGTAGTGCATGTCTACATGGTCCGTTAGAACATACTGTAGCTACGTGTAGTGCATGTCTACATGGTCCGTTAGAACATACTGTAGCTACATATAGTGCATGTCTACATGGTCTGTTAGAACATACTGTAGCTACATATAGTGCATGTCTACATGGTCTGTTAGAACATACTGTAGCTACATATAGTGCACGTCTACATGGTCCGTTAGAACATACTGTAGCTACGTATAGTGCACGTCTACATGGTCTGTTAGAACATACTCTAGCTACGTATAGTGCACGTATACATGGTCTGTTAGAACATACTGTAGCTACGTATAGTGCACGTCTACATGGTCTGTTAGAACATACTCTAGCTACGTATAGTGCACGTCTACATGGTCTGTTAGAACATACTGTAGCTACATATAGTGCATGTCTACTGTACATGGTCCGTTAGAACATACTGTAGCTACATATAGTGCATGTCTACATGGTCCGTTAGAACATACTGTAGCTACATATAGTGCATGTCTATATGGTCTGTTAGAACATACTGTAGCTACGTATAGTGCATGTCTACATGGTCCGTTAGAACATACTGTAGCTACATATAGTGCATGTCTACATGGTCTGTTAGAACATACTGTAGCTACATATAGTGCATGTCTACATGGTCTGTTAGAACATACTGTAGCTACGTATAGTGCATGTCTACATGGTCCGTTAGAACATACTGTAGCTACGTATAGTGCATGTCTACATGGTCTGTTAGAACATACTGTAGCTACATATAGTGCATGTCTACATGGTCCGTTAGAACATACTGTAGCTACGTATAGTGCATGTCTACTGTACATGGTCTGTTAGAACATACTGTAGCTACATATAGTGCATGTCTACATGGTCAGTTAGAACATACTGTAGCTACATATAGTGCATGTCTACATGGTCAGTTAGAACATACTGTAGCTACATATAGTGCATGTCTACATGGTCTGTTAGAACATACTGTAGCTACATATAGTGCATGTCTACATGGTCTGTTAGAACATACTGTAGCTACATATAGTGCATGTCTACATGGTCTGTTAGAACATACTGTAGCTACGTATAGTGCATGTCTACATGGTCAGTTAGAACATACTGTAGCTACATATAGTGCATGTCTACATGGTCAGTTAGAACATACTGTAGCTACGTATAGTGCACGTCTACATGGTCTGTTAGAACATACTGTAGCTACATATAGTGCATGTCTACATGGTCTGTTAGAACATACTGTAGCTACATATAGTGCATGTCTACATGGTCCGTTAGAACATACTGTAGCTACATATAGTGCATGTCTACATGGTCAGTTAGAACATACTGTAGCTACATATAGTGCATGTCTACATGGTCAGTTAGAACATACTGTAGCTACGTATAGTGCATGTCTACATGGTCAGTTAGAACATACTGTAGCTACATATAGTGCATGTATACATGGTCTGTTAGAACATACTGTAGCTACATATAGTGCATGTCTACATGGTCAGTTAGAACATACTGTAGCTACATATAGTGCATGTCTACATGGTCAGTTAGAACATACTGTAGCTACGTATAGTGCATGTCTACATGGTCAGTTAGAACATACTGTAGCTACATATAGTGCATGTCTACATGGTCAGTTAGAACATACTGTAGCTACATATAGTGCATGTCTACATGGTCAGTTAGAACATACTGTAGCTACGTATAGTGCATGTCTACATGGTCAGTTAGAACATACTGTAGCTACATATAGTGCATGTCTACATGGTCTGTTAGAACATACTGTAGCTACAGTATGTATAGTGCACGTCTACATGGTCTGTTAGAACATACTGTAGCTACGTGTAGTGCATGTCTACATGGTCTGTTAGAACATACTGTAGCTACATATAGTGCATGTCTACATGGTCCGTTAGAACATACTGTAGCTACATATAGTGCATGTCTACATGGTCTGTTAGAACATACTGTAGCTACATATAGTGCATGTCTACATGGTCCGTTAGAACATACTGTAGCTACATATAGTGCATGTCTACATGGTCTGTTAGAACATACTGTAGCTACGTATAGTGCATGTCTACATGGTCTGTTAGAACATACTCTAGCTACATATAGTGCATGTCTACATGGTCAGTTAGAACATACTCTAGCTACATATAGTGCATGTCTACATGATCAGTTAGAACATACTCTAGCTACATATAGTGCATGTCTACATGGTCTGTTAGAACATACTGTAGCTACATATAGTGCATGTCTACATGGTCTGTTAGAACATACTCTAGCTACATATAGTGCATGTCTACTGTACATGGTCCGTTAGAACATACTGTAGCTACATATAGTGCATGTCTACATGGTCTGTTAGAACATACTGTAGCTACATATAGTGCATGTCTACATGGTCCGTTAGAACATACTGTAGCTACGTGTAGTGCATGTCTACATGGTCTGTTAGAACATACTGTAGCTACGTGTAGTGCATGTCTACATGGTCAGTTAGAACATAGTAGCATCCCATTGTTACAACTAAGCGCTCTATACACTTCCTGAAAGATTCAGCATGATCGCACGTAAAATGGCATAGCTGTGGCCGAACACAATTTTCACTCACTCACACACACACACACACACACACACACACACACACACACACACACACACACTCTTACATTATTATAGTTCTGATACGGAGCACACAATCACTGGCCATTTAGTCAGGCCTCGCTCACAGAGTTGGCATGCAGCCTCTCCTCTCTCTCTCCCCAGAGGGGTTTCATAGTCCATTTCCCTGGCTGATTTCTAACTCCACTCAGCTGTGCTCCTCCACTCAGGTGAGCTCCCATCAGTAGCTAATGGATGGAACTCTCCATGGAGCTGAACCTGTGTCATTTTGGCCACTAATTAGACATTTTTGCCCATTTAGTCGGCCCTAATTGCCTAATTCAAACATCCGGCTCGGTCCGGTTCACCTGCAGGGGGTGCTCTTTACACTTCCTGGAAGATTTAGTGCGATCACACGTAAAATGGCACAGCTGTGGCCGAACACAATTTCTGATCAACTCACTCACAGAGTCTTCGCCTTCTTATTATAGGATTATTATAGGATGAAAATAGCTTATTTATTCAAACCAATAGAGAGCCGCAGGAACGAGTCTGGAAATCATCGATGCTAACACTCCTGGTTCTTCACTGTTTTCGCCTATGTGACTTTTGAATGGGTTTTTGGCGCGATGCTTCTAATAAGGTATCTGGGCAACGCAAGCTTAATCAAACGCGAACCAGTGTTTAGTAATATCATCTTAACACATGAGGCCCACTTTTATGAGTTTTGAAGCTTTTACGTGCCGTTAAAAGGGCGGCTAGCTAGCAAACGGCTAAATGAGACTACACTGTTGAGTCGACGGGGATATTATACGTCAATGACGTCATCACTTCAAAGGACGAACACGGAAATTCTCTTTCCCTCACCTGGTTCAGCCCGTTCAGCCCGGGGTAATCAGTGCACAGCAGCGCACACATCAACAACAGTCCAGGTTGAGTGCTGACGTGACGGGGAAGCCTATGCGACACTGTGTGTAGTTCTGGATTAGCTTAGCACAAGCTTTTTTTATTTTTTATTTAAGATTATCCAGCTGAACACTGGTTCGCGTTTGATTAAGCTTGCGTTGCCCAGAGACCTTATTTGAAGCATCGCGGCAAAAATCCATTCAAAAATCCCATAGACAGAAACAGTGAAGAACCAGGAAGTCCGGGTCTTCCGCGTTCTGACTACAAAAATACGTCATCCCTGCGGCTCTCTATTCAGTGTATTTATAATGTGTGTTGCTCTGCTTAATCTAGAATGCTGTGACAGTGCAGACTCAGGGAGGACAGAAAGAGACCATGTTAGAGGTCATGGAAATATCAAAGTGCAGCATAACATACTAATTCAGACACATACTTGGATCACATTATTTCTCTCTCTCACTCTCTCAATTCAAAGGGCATTATTGACATGACGTACATGTGCACATGTTGCCAAAGCATAGATACAAACAAAATATGTCTCTCTCTCTCTCTCTGCAATTTGTATTGACAAACGATGAATATGCTTTATGTACAGTACACTCTTGAGACACCATCTCACCTGTCAGTCACTGCTGAAAGTTCAGAGTACAATGAACGCCGCGCTTAATACTGTTTGGCCCGTAACTCCTTATGTGGACACAATGTGTCTACAGTACATGCAAATGAATGTGGAACAAAGATGCAGCAGAGTCTGACTATTTCCCACAAACAGGCATTGTAGCAGTGCACTGTGTAGGAGGTGGGGGAGCAGAGCCAGAGACAAATTTCCAGCACAGCGGTGCTGACGGATAGACCAAAGGAACCTATTTTACCTCATACATATTTCATTCCTAGATCCTCCAACCTATGAGGTGCTTCCCTTTTGTTCGTCTCCTCGCCCTCCTTTGCTCTGTACCTTTCTGTCTCTGCCCTCGCTCCACCTCTCCGACAGTGTCAGACCTTCAGGAAGACGGGGACTTTGCTCCAAGTCGGCTCGTTCTTCAATTATGGTAAAAGCTCTGACCCTGCCGTTCTCAACTCGGACCCGCTCGTTCTTTCTGCGAAGCCGAGTATGCATTTGTCTCACATTTGCATTTAGCGAATGCTCTTGTCCACAGGCACTGCTCACCTACCTGTTTACTGTGTTGCTATTTCCATCCCTCTCTCAGCTCTCTCCTTCCTCTTTCTTTCTTTCTCCCTGTCCTTAACTCTCACTCCATCTTCCTACTGCTCTCACACTCCTCTTCATCCTCAATCCCTCTCCCTCCCTCCCTCACCCAAGTAAGAAACATAGAAACAAGTGACCACCCAGTGTTAAAGTTTTGCCTTGCTCATTATAAACTTTAGTCATCCTTCAAACTAATGACGCACAGAATGTGAAAAGTGAATGCCTCTGCTTTGAGGGCCTAGCCTCCTTCCTGGGTAAACAAAAAGCTTCCACGGTACAAGCCGTTTTGATTGGCCTAACCCGTTATGATGTCACAACAGGAGCGATTTGCGTATTTGCAATTTGGCTTTGCATGTAATGTCACAGAGTTTTCTTCGACAAGGAGCTGCCATGTTGGTTTGGGAGTTTTCTCGTGTCTGCGCCCTCCCCCCTCAACCAGCCGATCAGGCGGCCAATCAGAGCAGCACCTCATTATCACGGCTTCCCCACCCACTCAGAACAACGCATAGTATAGACGGCTTCCCCACCCACTCAGAACAATGTATAGTATAGAATAGTAGAAACTGAGAGGATGGAGACCGCCTACTGTACAGAGCCTGGATTTTTCTTTGTTTGTTTTTTGCAACATAATTCAAAACCTTATTTTAAAGACCACTGAGAAATGTTTTAAACAGCTAAAAAGAGCCTAATATGAGACATTTAAAAGCACCAAACTAACATACACAATAATACATAATAAAAATACACAATACACAATAAGAATAGCAGTAAATACATAAAATGCACGCACAGACGACTCTTTACTTACTGTCTAAACTCTAAAGAGATGTGTCTTTAGCTGTCTTTTAACAGAGTCCACAGAATCAGCAAACCTTAGAAGTGTGGGCAGAGAGTTCCACGGTTTGGATGCTATGGCCTTGAAACCTCGATCACCACGGATCTTTAGACGAGTGCGAGGAACAGACAGATTGAATTTGTTTCATCTACATGTAACAGAGTGAGCTGATGAACAGACAGTACATTACATGTAACAGAGTGAACTGATGAACAGACAGTAGATTACATGTAACAGAGTGAACTGATGAACAGACAGTAGATTACATGTAACAGAGTGAGCTGATGAACAGACAGTAGATTACATGTAACAGAGTGAGCTGATGAACAGACAGTAGATTACATGTAACAGAGTGAGCTGATGAACAGACAGTAGATTGAATTTGTTTGATCTACATGTAACAGAGTGAGCTGATGAACAGACAGTACATTACATGTAACAGAGTGAACTGATGAACAGACAGTAGATTACATGTAACAGAGTGAACTGATGAACAGACAGTAGATTACATGTAACAGAGTGAGCTGATGAACAGACAGTAGATTGAATTTGTTTGATCTACATGTAACAGAGTGAGCTGATGAACAGACAGTAGATTGAATTTGTTTGACCTACATGTAACAGAGTGAGCTGATGAACAGACAGTAGATTGAATTTGTTTGACCTACATGTAACAGAGTGAGCTGATGAAGAGACAGTAGATTGAATTTGTTTGCCCTACATGTAACAGAGTGAACTGATGAACAGACAGTAGATTGAATTTGTTTGCCCTGCATGTAACAGAGTGAACTGATGAACAGACAGTAGATTGAATTTGTTTGCCCTACATGTAACAGAGTGAGCTGATGAACAGACAGTAGATTGAATTTGTTTGACCTACATGTAACAGAGTGAGCTGATGAACAGACAGTAGATTGAATTTGTTTGACCTACATGTAACAGAGTGAGCTGATGAACAGACAGTAGATTGAATTTGTTTGACCTACATGTAACAGAGTGAGCTGATGAACAGAGAGTAGATTGAATTTGTTTGCCCTACATGTAACAGAGTGAGCTGATGAACAGACAGTAGATTGAATTTGTTTGATCTACATGTAACAGTGAGCTGATGAACAGACAGTAGATTGAATTATTTGTTTAACCTACATGTAACAGAGTGAACTGATGAACAGACAGTAGATTGAATTTGTTTGCCCTAC
>NC_139628.1:41748481-41758481 GCF_964638095.1 Poromitra crassiceps
GAGGGGGCTAAGAGCTGCACAAGGGCTCTGGTTGTTTTCATGTTAGGATCCATGTTTTCAGTGCACTGATGACCTTTCTAGGTATGTTAAAGGTTGATGGTAAGGGACGTGGCAGGAAAACTGAGGCTGATAAGACAGAAAAGCACAGCACAGCACAGCTTCCACCCTAGTCCTGGTGTCACGTCGCATGGCTTTACCAGGAGGACAATGAAGATTTCCATCAACTGATAAATAAATGTCCTTCCTGGATCGTTTGTGCTGTTTTTCAACTCAGAAAAGAGATAATAGGGTGAACTGTGTGGTTTTTACTGTGCGGGTCAAACAAAGCCAGGCAGAGCTTCTTGATTATACAAAGAAGAAGAAAAAGATTGTTTTGTTCATCTTGTCTCCTGCAGAGATGATTTATCAGCAGGACCATTAGTTGTTTCAAATAAACAAATGTGTCTTGTTGACCCTGACACTTGGTAAACCTTTGACAATGGCAATGAATGAGAATGAAGCTCCAGCTGTAAAGAATCAACCTGTAAAATATATCCCTTTAAATTGCTGCAATCACAATGATATGATATGATAATTACTTCTTCAGAAAATCTACAACAAGGCCTGCTTTCACCTCCCAAAAAAAATATTTAAAAATTATTATTATTTATATAATTATAACGTTATTATTATTCATTCCAAATATTTCAATCCAGGCTGAATGTGGCGGAAATAAAAGGGCAGTGTAGAAAAGAGTAACGTCTGGGCTGGTGTCATTGTTAGATCTTACTCTCTTCATCTCCATATTCTTGATCCACTTCAGAGCTTGGCCTTGAGGGTCCACCATCAGCGGCCATCTTGAACAGAAGACCGCCACAAGTCACGTCAAACTATATTCACATAGCACATGTCACGCACAAAGAAACAGAGCTTTACATAAAAACAATGAAAGCAAAATGCGTAAAAAAAAAGTAGTGCAATCCTGCCATAAACATCCATATAGCATAGAGAAGATGTAAATACACACTTATCGGAGAACAGAGAATTAGGGGTGGATGATAATTCAATATGTAAGGGATAATAACATGGCAAGTTAGTCATTATTGGACAATAACAGACCCCCACCTCCGCATTATCCCGCTTATTACACGGCTACTTACTAAACAAATCAATTATTTACAAATACAAAATATTACATACAAAATATAACAACAACGATTTTATTGATTTTAAAATGATTTCATTGCTTCTGCCAAAATAAATTGTTTCTTACACCGGCAGGGCCTCAGAATCAAGCATTCAACAAGGCCGTGTAATATCGTTTATAATAAAGTTTATATAATAAAGTAATAAAGTTTTACTCACTTTACTTTACAAAATGAAGTCTTTTTTTATGGATTATTATTTGAATATTTATAATTTATTTTGTTTGACGTCATAACTAACGTTACCATTCAGTTCAATTGGATTTGCATGCATGTGTGTGTGTGTGTGTGTGTGTACTCTAACCGGTTGCCGCGGGTGACGATGACTCCGTTCTCGGTGGAGAATGCGTCAGAGGGCAGGCCCTGGATGTTCCAGTCCCTCACTGCTGTGGCTTTGGACAGGAACACTGCGAAACTGAACCCAGGGGAACACGGGACCTCCAAGTCCCGTACCTGAGGAAGGGATCAAAAAGTACAAACATTTTTCATAAACATTTTTTTGGGGGGGCTTCTTTCAGTAGAAGAAGAAGGAGGTAGACATGGAACATGCACTTTTACAATGTGTGTTCAGTGTGTCATTATCTCGCTAATAGCTAAACCACAATGTGCTGAGGCACTGTACGGTACTTTGTAACATCTGAAGATGACATTCCTGCTTTATCAGACTTAATTCCAGCTCGACTGACAGGAACAATGGGAGTACAAGTACATGGTGAGCACTTAAGTGTGCTGAACACCAGGATGTGTGTGTGTGTGTGTGTGTGTGTGTGTGTGTGTGTGTGTGTGTGTGTGTGTGTGTGTGTGTGTGTGTGTGTGTGTGTGTGTGTGTGTGCGTGTGCGTGTGTGCGTGCATGCGCGCGCGTGCGTGTCACCTCCTTCATCCAGATGGCTACCAGCTCATCTCTGTAGTTGGAGAGGAAGGGTCCCATGTAGGAGAGGAAAGAGGCTGCGAGCAAACAGTCTCCTACCAGGAAGCCCATGTTCTTCTCCAGACCCTGAAGCATAGACATACCCAGGTTACACCTGCATGTACTGTATGTGTGCGTGTGTTTGTGTGATCTATGATGTTAAATAACCCCATAATAATAATAATAATAATAATACACAAACACCAAGAAAAGTGGCTATTTTTCTGATGTCATAAGAAAAAGGGTTATTTTTGGCTATGTGACCCACAGCCACGGTCTCCTCCCAGCGGAGTCTCTCTCCAGCCAGCCCAGACACCAGTTTGCCGGCTCGGTCCAATTTGACCTCCATGTCCTCCGACTTCTTCCTCAGACTCTCCTTGGTGGCCAGCTTTTCATCATACCGTCTCTTCAGCTCTTCCAGCTTCTCCCCTACCTGCACACACACCCACGCACGCACACACACACACACACACCCACACACACACACACACACACAAACATGCACACACCATCTTTGATTGTGTTCGTGTCTTCTTCTTCTTCTGTGATGTTTTATGGCAGTTGGCATCCTTTATGTTGCATTACCGCCTCCTTCTGGATTTATCCATCCACTGTTTATCTACATTCTGTAAAACCTGATCGGTTCCTCCGCAGCCTTTTCCTCCAGCTTGCCACACACCATCTTTAAATACATGTGACCTCCCATTTTCCACAGAAGCACTCTCTCCGTTTCACACGTGCAAACAATTCCTTTCTTCCATTGGCAGCGAATGGGTTTTCCTGCTGAACTGACGACCATGACAGTTTTCCTGCTGAACTGACCCTGACAGTTTTCCTGCTGAACTGACCCTGACAGTTTTCCTGCTGAACTGACCATGACAGTTTTCCTGCTGAACTGACCCTGACAGTTTTCCTGCTGAACTGACCCTGACAGTTTTCCTGCTGAACTGACCATGACAGTTTTCCTGCTGAACTGACCCTGACAGTTTTCCTGCTGAACTGACCCTGACAGTTTTCCTGCTGAACTGACCCTGACAGGGAAAAACATGCTTACACCGGAATGCCGGAAAATATACTGCAATTGTAAGAGAACTGGGAAGCCATTTCCCCAAACGCTGTCTGAGAATGACAATGTTGTTGGTCCACAACTGTAATTTAACTGTATTTCTTTACACAATGTCATTGAAGTCACCATTACATGATGATCTGAACAGTTTATGTTTTTCTTGGGACTGTTGTATTTCTTGGCCATCAAAACATAGAGGACCTTTTTCTATTCTATCCTGTCCTGTCATATTCAGTCATATCACATCATGTAGTTCAACAGAAATACAGGAAAACTCATAATATGGCGATGCTGGAAAGAAAAATGACCACCACAGATGATTGATACCATTTTTACGAGGGCTCCAATTCAGAAAATGTTCACAGTGTTGAACTCTACATGCATACTAATTCTAACGCTTTCATGCACATCTGAATAATTCAGACTTAACAGCATACAGCTTTTACATCCCTGGCCCATTACGTTTACTCTGCTGTCCTTCCAGTTACTGTCTAAATGTCCATCAGGCTGGTTGCCAGCAGCGCCGGGCTCCATACCTCTTGCAGTTTGTTCTGGGCCTCGGCCAGCGCCGCCTGCTTCTCTGCCAGCTGGGCCATGGCACCGTGCAGCCGGGCCCGCTTTGGCTCCACCACCCTGTAGATACGCCCGTAAACCTGGGGGGGACGCAGCGCACACACCCATTCACTCAGGGTCACGCTTTTCTCCATTCATGTGCTTAATAACGCATACAGGTCACTGTGTGTGTGTGACCGGGCCAGTCAGGGAATTTCACCGTTTATGCGCTTCATAAAGCATACTGGCTAACGCGCGCACACGTGTGTGTGTGCGTGTGTGTGTGTGTGTGAGTGAGAGAGAGAGATTTCTTCATTCATGTGCTTAATACTGTACAGCATACAGCTGATTGTGAGTTATGTGTGTATGCATATAAAATTAGTAGCATAGTCTGAATGCAATATCTGTACACTGTAGGTCTGTTCTGTGTGAATGTGGGTGTACATGTATGTGTGTGTGTGTGTGTGTGTACGTGTGTGCGTGTGTGTGTGTGTGTGTGTGTGTGTGTGTGTGTGAGTGTGTTTAAGACTTTCACGACTAATCGATTAATCGATCGCGGGGGATGTAGCATACTTTCTTCACCCAATAAAAATCAAAAAGGTCTCAAAAACAGCCAGTAAAGGGTTAACTAATGTAGGGGAACCCAACCTGGGGCTATGTGAAATAGCAGTGTGGACTAGTGGTCTTGATAGTGAAACCAGTGTGTGTAATGGCACCCAGTGGCCGCCCTCTAACCTCCATGGCTCGGGCCCACATGCAGAGGGACTTGGCGGCCAGCGAGACCCTGCCGATGATTTCAGGCTGGAAGTCCACCTGGCTGCAGTAGTGGCCAATCTTCTTCAGCACGCGGTCCGAGATGTTGTCCTTGTCGAAGTGGACCAGCGTTTTGATGAAGTTGGACTCGCCTGCCAGAAACACCCCAAGGGCACAAAAGGTCAGAGGAACTCTAGCCGGAAATCTATTTCTTTCCTTTCTGACTCCAGTTTTGATTCATTTCCCGCATTGAGTCATTCTCATTTGTACAGAAATTGAATCCAGTTTTGTGACCTTGCTTGCGCTCTCCCTGAATCTCCCTAGAGTACCTCGGTTTTATCTGTTTTTACCACAGCTCCATCGTCACAGCATTGTGATCGTCAGGAGACACCTCTGTAGCTGCGCTCTAGCAAACTTCATCACAGTTTACAGCACTTGAGAAAATTATTTCCTACAAATCATATTTGTCCTTCAGTGGGCAGTAACCAACTAATAAAAGGAGGTTAAAGCAGTATTATTGTGAATGTTTAATCATAAATCTGATCCTCTTTGCAAAGTGAGGAAAGATTTTTTTCTCTCCCATTTGCTCCCCAATTGTACTTGGCCAATTCCCTGTCCTGGCGGTTAATTGCTCCACCCCCTCTGCTGAATCTGATCTGGGGAGAGTTGTAGACTAGCACATGCTTCCTCCGATACATGTACGTACTACGTAGCACGTGGGAGGATCACGCTATTCCCCACAATCCCCAATGCCGCAAACAGGTGCCCCCCGACCAACCAGAGGAGGCGCTAGTGCAGCGACCAGGACGTCTCACCGCACCGGCTTCCCACCCGCAGACATGGCCAATGGTGTCTGTAAGAACATCTGACCAAGCCAGAAGTACATAGCACTGTGCCGGGGAACTGAATCTGGGACTCTGCAGTGGTAGGCGAGTGCTTTTACCTCGAGACTACCCCGTGAGGAAAGAAATATAATTGCCACATAGAAATGGAGTTCCCACCCAGAAGCAAGGGGAAGGAACATTTTAATAATTCAAGACCACTGCATTAATGATCAGGCATTTGTTTCTCACAAACAACTCCAATGCAGTCCGACGGGGCCTCAACGAGTCGCCCCCCAAAACATGTCCTTGACGCCTTCGTACGAGCCATGATGATATCGTGTGCATAAGCTAGTTAGCGATGATCATATCGTATGCATAAGCTAGTTAGCGATGATGATATCGTATGCATAAGCTAGTTAGCGATGATGATATCGTGTGCATAAGCTAGTTAGCGATGATGATATCGTGTGCATAAGCTAGTTAGCGATGATGATATCGTATGCATAAGCTAGTTAGCGATGATGATATCGTATGCATAAGCTAGTTAGCGATGACGATATCGTATGCATAAGCTAGTTAGCGATGACGATATCGTGTGCATAAGCTAGTTAGCGATGATGATATCGTATGCATAAGCTAGTTAGCGATGGTGATATCATATGCATAAGCTAGTTAGTGATGATGATATCGTGTGCATAAGCTAGTTAGCGATGATGATATCGTATGCATAAGCTAGTTAGCGATGATGATATCGTATGCATAAGCTAGTTAGCGATGATGATATCGTGTGCATAAGCTAGTTAGCGATGATGATATCGTGTGCATAAGCTAGTTAGCGATGATGATATCATATGCATAAGCTAGTTAGCGATGATGATATCGTATGCATAAGCTAGTTAGCGATTATGATATCGTGTGCATAAGCTAGTTAGCGATGATGATATCGTGTGCATAAGCTAGTTAGCGATGATGATATCGTATGCATAAGCTAGTTAGCGATGACGATATCGTATGCATAAGCTAGTTAGCGATGACGATATCGTATGCATAAGCTAGTTAGCGATGATGATATCGTGTGCATAAGCTAGTTAGCGATGATGATATCGTATGCATAAGCTAGTTAGCGGATGATGATATCGTGTGCATAAGCTAGTTAGCGATGATGATATCGTATGCATAAGCTAGTTAGCGATGATGATATCGTGTGCATAAGCTAGTTAGCGATGATGATATCGTATGCATAAGCTAGTTAGCGATGATGATATCGTATGCATAAGCTAGTTAGCGATGATGATATCGTGTGCATAAGCTAGTTAGCGATGATGATATCGTGTGCATAAGCTAGTTAGCGATGATGATATCGTATGCATAAGCTAGTTAGCGATGATGATATCGTATGCATAAGCTAGTTAGCGATGATGATATCGTATGCATAAGCTAGTTAGCGATGATGATATCGTGTGCATAAGCTAGTTAGCGATGATGATATCGTGTGCATAAGCTAGTTAGCGATGATGATATCGTATGCATAAGCTAGTTAGCGATGATGATATCGTATGCATAAGCTAGTTAGCGATGATGATATCGTGTGCATAAGCTAGTTAGCGATGATGATATCGTATGCATAAGCTAGTTAGCGATGATGATATCGTATGCATAAGCTAGTTAGCGATGATGATATCGTATGCATAAGCTAGTTAGCGATGATGATATCGTATGCATAAGCTAGTTAGCGAGCAGAAAGTTGAGTCAATCTGAGAGCCAGTTAGGAGTCAGCCTGCAGACAACACTGCCATGCCCCGTCATGTGTGCACACAGAGACTGGCAGCCAGCAGCAGAGCAAGGAAGTGTGTGAGAGCAGTGCCAAAAAGCAGCAACATGGAGTGTTACAGTGTAAGACCGAAATGCCGTCAATTACTGCTATTTAAATACACAGTGTCACTGTGGCGTTATGGTGTTGAAAGGCTGTTTTAATTGGGCTGAATTACCCATGTTTAAGCCACTTTTATGCTTCCATTGCATTGTATTGAGAACTGAGAAGTCTGTTCAGTTCTATAGTAAAGAGTAGTTTTGTAATCAGAATGGATTGGCATAATGTAAAAAAACTGGAAAATATGAATAATGAACGGGGGGGAGGGGGGGGGACAGAATTATCGAGAGGCAGAAAAGGTGAGTTTTAACACATTGTCTACATTCCCCTCCTTTCCAGTCGCAGCCTTCCCCAACTTTCTGATCGATACGTCTTGGGACTGTACATAATCGAAATCTGTCAATTTGCCTGGTTTTACTCCATTCATTTTTTTTTGCGCTTCCATTCGCCCATTTTCTCTCCGTTTCTTTGCCACACTCCCAATCCCCCCCTCTGTCAAGCCCAAATGGCTCTGTCTCCCACCATCTCTCCTTCCAATTTCCTCCCCTCATGCCTCCCGCCATCTCTCACCCAGCTGTCTCTTGGCCTCGGCCCACGTGGGCTCTTTGCCCTGGAGGATCATGACAGCCTCCATCACTGTCTCCACCAGCGCTGGGGGACGGCCGTACGACTTGATCTCCGTCATGTCCTTCTTATTCAGAGACTCCAGAGCCTGCGAGAAAGACAGCAGAGGATAGGGGAAAGAGGGGGAGGGAGGGAGGGAGGGGGGGAGGGAGGGAGGGAGGATGGGGAGCAACACCGCTTGCTGAGTCACTTTTTGTACGACAACTGTAGTGAGACAAGAGAGCTCACACTGGGATGACAAGGCGGTTACACAACCAGACAGAACTAGAAGAGTCAGAAAGACAGAACGCACAGGGCGGTTACACAGCCAGACAGAACTAGAAGAGTCAGAAACACAGAACGCATCTGGGATCATCACTCATCAAGCATCAATCATCAACCCAATTATTTATTTATTTTGATCAAGTTTTTTTCCAGATCCCCTCCCCCTCTCTTATGTTTTCTCCCAACTTGTACTTGGCCAATTCCCCCTGCTGTCCCAGTCGTTGCTCCACCCACTCTGTCAATCTGGGGAGAGTCACAGACTAGCACATGCTCCCTCTGATACATGTGCAAACATGTATGTGCTTCTTTTCACCCGACAGCGAGGAGTCTCACCAGCAGGACGTAGTGAGTGCGAGGATCACCCTATTCCACCCAGTTCCCCTCCCCCCGGAAACAGGCTCCCCGACTGACCAGAGGAGGTGCAGTGCAGTGCAGGTACTGCAGGTACAGTGCAGGTACTAGTGCAGTGACCAGAACACATACCCTTAATCCGGCTTCCCACCCGCAGACACGGCCAATTGTGCCTGTATGGATGCCCGGCCATAGGTAACAGAGGGGGCTCGAACCTGCGACCCTCATGTTGTTAGGCAGGGAATCTACCGCTGCACTACCAGACGCCCACCAAGGCAATGAGTCAACCACAGACGTTATGAAAAAAACAAAGTGCATACAGGACAAAGAAAAGCATCTGAAGAGCTAGACACATGCAGGCTGAAGACAACATGACAGATATGGAGATGCACCTTCATGGCCTCCTCCAGGGCCGGCAGGGCCTCGTCCAGGTCTCTCTGGGCATTCTCAGCCATGGCTTTACACTTGACCTCCTCTGCCCCGATCTTCTCTCTGTGGGCGCTCACCGCCTGGAGAGACACACACAAATACACACAAATACACATGCGCACACACGCGCACACACACACACACACGAACAGTACCCATGTGTCACGTGCCCATGTGTCATTAACTGATGGATCACCATAGACAGATATCGGCCAGTCAGTAACGTTAATATCCACCTTCAATATGATGACAATGTGGCAGCTTGTTACCTCCGCCAAGGAGGTTATGGTTTCGGTGCTGTCTGTCTGTCTGTCTGTCTGCTTGCCTGCCTGCCTGTCTGTCTGTCTGTCTGTCTGCCTGTCTGCCTGCCTGCCTGTCTGTCTGCCTTTCTGCCTGTCTGTCTGTTTGTTTGTCTGCCTGCCTGTCTGTCTGTCTGCCTGCCTGTCTGTCTGTCTGTTTGTTTGTCTGCCTGTCTGTCTGTCTGTCTGTCTGTCTGTCTGTCTGCCTGCCTGTCTGTCTGTCTGTCTGCCTGCCTGCCTGCCTGTCTGTATGTCTGTCTGTTTGTTTGTCTGCCTGTCTGTCTGTCTGTCTGTCTGCCTGCCTGTCTGTCTGTCTGTCTGTCTGCCTGCCTGCCTGTCTGTTTGTCTGTCTCTCTCCCAGTGTTTATTGTACAATTGATCAATACATGAGAAAGTTGATTCTCATATCATGGGTTCCATTGAGAGTAAATGCAGTTTCATAGGAATTGGTAACAATATTTTTCATACAAAATTTATAAACCTATATATATATAACCTACATATAAACAAAGTTTATAGGCCGATCCTCCTGAAGGCTTACCTTCTGCTGCTCGTCGGCCTCTCTCTTCTGCTTGACGATGCTGACCAGATACTCGTCACACTGCTTCTGGAACTCGGCCACCTGCTTCTTGGCCTCCTCCAGCTCTACGGACATGGCCTCCACCTTCTCCCGCGTGTCATCGATCTTGAACAGGCCGTTGCGGAGCTTGCTCACCTGCTCCCCCAGCTCGCCGCGCTTCTCCGCCAGTAGCCTGGGTGAGGAAACGCACACAATCAGAGGAGTGACAGAGTGACTGCAATACAGACAGGTGTGAGAGATGAATGGAGTCAGAGAAGAAGAGCCATTTATCCAGAGAGAGAAAGGTTGGTAGATGT
>NC_139628.1:41768481-41778481 GCF_964638095.1 Poromitra crassiceps
GGACACAGGACAACAACACCCAGGAGAGGCTGAGAGGGACCGGAGACAACGGCTATGTGTGGGACACAGGACAACAACACCCAGGAGAGGCTGAGAGGGATCGGAGACAACGGCTATGTGTGGGACACAGGACAACAACACCCAGGAGAGACTGAGAGGGATTGGAGACAACGGCTATGTGTGGGACGCAGGACTACAACACCCAGGAGAGACTGAGAGGGACTGGAGACAACGGCTATGTGTGGGACGCAGGACTACAACACCCAGGAGAGACTGAGAGTGACTGGAGACAACGGCTATGTGTGGGACACAGGACTACAACACCCAGGAGAGGCTGAGAGGGATCGGAGACAACGGCTATGTGTGGGACACAGGACTACAACACCCAGGAGAGGCTGAGAGGGACCGGAGACAACGGCTATGTGTGGGACACAAGACTACAACGCCCAGGAGAAGCTGAGAGGGACCAGAGACAACGGCTATGTGTGGGACGCAGGACTACAACACCCAGGAGAGACTGAGAGGGACTGGAGACAACGGCTATGTGTGGGACACAGGACTACAACACCCAGGAGAGGCTGAGAGGGATCGGAGACAACGGCTATGTGTGGGACACAGGACTACAACACCCAGGAGAGGCTGAGAGGGACCGGAGACAACGGCTATGTGTGGGACACAAGACTACAACGCCCAGGAGAAGCTGAGAGGGACCAGAGACAACGGCTATGTGTGGGACGCAGGACTACAACACCCAGGAGAGACTGAGAGGGATCGGAGACAACGGCTATGTGTGGGACACAGGACTACAACACCCAGGAGAGACTGAGAGGGATCGGAGACAACGGCTATGTGTGGGACACAAGACTACAACGCCCAGGAGAAGCTGAGAGGGACCAGAGACAACGGCTATGTGTGGGACACAGGACTACAACACCCAGGAGAGGCTGAGAGGGACCGGAGACAACGACTACAACACACAGGAGAGGCTGAGAGGGACCAGAGACAACGACTACAACACACAGGAGAGGCTGAGAGGGACCGGAGACAACGCCTATGTGTGGGACGCATGACTACAACACACAGGAGAGGCTGAGAGGGACCGGAGACAACGGCTATGTGTGGGACACAGGACTACAACGCCCAGGAGAAGCTGAGAGGGACCAGATACAACGGCTATGTGTGGGACACAGAACTACAACACCCAGGAGAAGCTGAGAGCGACCAGATACAACGGCTATGTGTGTCCGTCTTTAACTTTGAGTATAATTGGGCCTTAAGCTGTTCCAGAGATTAGGGGCAGCCACCGCAAAGGCTCGGTCGCCTCCGTTTTTGCGCCTAGATCTCAGAACATCCCACAGCATCTGGTTGGTCGACCTCAGTGCTGTAACTGGAGTATGGTGATGCGGGAGTTCAGCTATATACGGAGGCGCCGGGCCATTTAAAACCCTAAAAACAAGCAACAAAATCTTAAAATCAATCTTGAAGCGGACAGGAAGCCAGTGAAGGAAACAGACAGGAAGCCACTGTGAAGGGAGGCCAATACTGGTGTTATGTGGTCACGGTTTATTTTTCCAGTTGGAAGACGTAACCGTAACTGCAGACGGCGAAGCAGTGCTGGATGAAAAACCACACTTGAGTAAAAGTACAGAATGATATCTTACCAGAAAATGACTTTGGTAGAAGTTAAAGTCACCTAATAGATTACTTGAGTAAAAGTCTTAAAGTATCTGATTATTTACTGCAGGCTACTTAAGTAAAATGTACCTAATTACTGAAAGTAAAAGTAAGTGCTGTTAATGAAAAAGCAAGCAGTCATTGTCGATTCCACTCATGTCCATGTCCATCTGGCATTCCTGGGCTCCAGTGGAAATCTTCTTCTTGAGTTCTATAGCGGTTGGCAAACAACACTATAGTGCATTACCACCACTGACTGAAATGGAGTATGGATCATGATGAACGTAACTTGCAAGCTACTGTAGGAGCACTGATTGACCAAACCTCTGCTTGCAGACTACCACATTTCTTTGACTTTGTAACGAAGATGCTTAGGGGAAATGTAATGGAGTGAAAGTATACATTTTATTTAGAAAATGTACAGTAGTGGATCAAAAGTGAAATTTGACAAAAAGATAAATACTCAAGTAAAGTACAGATACCCCCCAAAAAATATGTAAGTAGTGTAACTAGGTATTACCTTATTGTTATATTACACCACTGCGACGAAGAGACAATCTACACCCACATACAAAGAATGACAAAAGTCAAGCCAAGAGGTAAAAAAAAAAGCAAGCATGAGTAACTCAAACTCTCCGGGACAGAGATAGGCCTTTACCTTGGCTAAAAGTCTTAACTGAAACAACACCTGTAACAGTATACTGTATATAATCTGTTTATCAGATTGGAAGGAGCTGTCAAAAATCACACCAAGATTCTTAACAAGAGATCAATTCTAAGACAGACAGAGTCATTAAATAGGTCAGGATGTCCAAACATAACAATCTCAGTCTTTGAGAAAGTCCAAGTGTGTCAGCTAACGACTGAATGTCTGTCTGCATTTTAAAGTCATTTCTACGCACCTGAGCACTGTCTGTCAAAAGACAGGTTTTGGCATTAATCTCAGCAGATCACTGGTTAAAATGTGAAGCACTGGCCCTTTAAAGAGGTGATGTAATGCTCAGTAATAAATAATATCTGCCAAAGTAACTATAGCTGCTGCTGCTGAGTGTTGCATTGATTCAGATTCGGATCCTGACTGATTCTTAGAACTCCCTGACTATCAGTGTTCGGGGCAGTGGTGGCCTAAATATTAGAGATGGGAGCTTGTGACCGGAAGGTCGTCGGTTCAATCCCCGGGACCGGCAGGATAAATCTGGGTGGGGAAAGTGAAAAGGCAGCGCTTGCCCCTCCCCCATTACCACCACTCAGGTGCCTTGCAAGGCCCTTAACCCCAGATCATCATCAGAGAGCATTGCTCTCAGTGAGACTCCCCCTGTATTCAAAAATATAAATATATAAAAAAAAAAGACTCAGACTGGTATGAATGCGTGTGTGAATGTGAACAGAGTGCTCCTGAAAAAGAGAGCATTGCTCTCAGTGAGACTCCCCCTGTATAAATAATGGTAAAAAAAATAAAAAACAATTCCCTGCGTTAAAAGGAACAAGGAAGCAATTGCTACTGGACATAAAATGCAAACAATGTTGAGTCTAAGATGATGGATTTATGTGTATGTGTGTGTGTGTGTGTGTGTGTGTGTGTGTGTGCGTGTGTGCGCTCGCGTGTGTGTGCATGCACGCGCGCGCGTAAAGGTTCTTTGCATAAGAAGACGTTGGCAAAATAATGCAATAATGCAATAATAATGCAATAATAATAATTAATAGTTTGTTTAACTTGAAGAGATAACAGTACAGAATACATATTATCAATACTGTTGAGTCGGTCTAATGCACAGAGAGCACGCACACACACACACACACACACACACACACACACACACACACACACACACACACACACACACACACACACACACACACACACACACACACACACACACACACACACAGAAGTTAATAGCAACTATATTTTTCCCCCGTCTCCCTCCTTGAATTCCCCCATACAGCAAATTTATACGGGCAGATAAACTCTAATAAATGCACTTAAGTTCTAATGTACTGCCGTTAACATTGAGCAGCTCATTTAAATGAAGAATTCCCAGTGTCTGCTGCAGTATAGAGCAAGGCTCTTGCAAGGAAAGCGAGTTGTTTACTTGCATACGGAGTTAAATCCCCAGTTTTCTTAAGAATATAAAAAGGAGCCGGCGCATTGCATATTGGAAAAAATATATAATATGTGTACCTAATCCAATGTTGTTAGGGCAACAACATGGCATCCAGCAGGCATACAGCAGCTGAAGAGTGTTGTGTCAGTGAACTGAAGAGCTCTCATCTCTGGGAGTAAAGCAGTAAAATGTGATTCATTGCGCGCGCCTCTTCATGGACCTGCGTGTGTGTGTGGACAGCTGGAGTCAAGGTATACATGCACAGCCAGTACCCAACCCAGCCCAGCACAACGCAAGTTGGCATTCTCTGCTGTAATTACGCTTGTGAAAGCGGGTCTCATCATCCGTTCTTGTGCTTGTGCTGGCGGAGGGCAGCGGGTCAGAACAGCGTGTAACAAGATAGCGTACACGGAGAAGGGGGAGAGGAGAGGAGAGAGGAGATGAGAAGAGAGGACAGTATCTGTGCACAGCGATATGCTGATAGAGCAGGGGTACTCAAACACTTTTTTATTGAACGTCCGCTTATGAATTTTCAAAGGTCCGGAAAAATGCCATTAAAATGCACCAACATACAGTAAATGAATGTCCATAACTTGGCCATAACATAATCGTAATTTTAATGACACACATGAAATACTACAGTATGTTCGCTTGAATCAGTGGACAAATGGAAATGTGCCTATATAACAATGCCTGGCACCTGTTTCACATCAATATGCGGAACCCAACATGGTGAGCACATGAATGGCCGCTTTCTGAAGGTGGGGAACATTTGCTGCAGTAACGCAATGGCAATCACTTTGAGAAAAGTAGTAGAAACGAAGCAAAGCGCTAATATTGTGTTGTATGTTGCCAGGCAACCAAAGAAGCGCTGAGTTGTTCTCTTGAGAAGTGACATATGACGTGCGGATTTTATCCACTCAAGTTTCACTATTTTTCAACTCTTTGTGTGACCACCCACTGCAGAAAGATCTGTGATCCTCCACGCAGCCGTCAGTGAGCGCGGCACACACAAACACACACAAGCAACTCTGTGAAAGTAAGAATCAAGGATGGTTAACTTGCACTCTGCAATGTGTGACACACATGCGCTCGCGGCCTCATGCACACGTGCACACAATGCACGTTCAATCACACAATAGACCCTTTTCACAGGGGCCATTTTGTGTCGAAAAGGCAGGGTAAACACAGGTGCAAGCGAAACACTAATGAGGATGTTAATGAGGGCAGGATATGCTCATGCAGCCATTGAGGAAGTCTAGAAGAAGGACTTCCTGTTCATCTCTCTCTCTCTCTCTCTCTCTCCAGAGGGTGGGAGAGAGAGAGAGCGCTGCTAGAGGTCATACGGGTGAGAGCACAGGGCGGGGGAGCCATTTTGTAACTGCGGGGTAACAGTGAAGCTCTTGGTCCCTCTAAATGCTGTGATATGGACAATGGGAATCCCCCTTTCTTTCTAAATGGAGTTTTGTTTGTCTACGTGTTGTACAGTATGTCCAAATGAACTACCAAATGATCACCGAGGAGGAAGCCAGTGGATCCTACAGGAATGTGCTGGCCGAAGACGAGTGATTGGATCGGACGGTGTCAGAGAAGTTAGCGACTTGCTAGCAAGTAAGCTCGCACACTCACCTTACTCAGTCCGAAATTCCCCTTTCTTTTCTAAATATGTTCATGGTCCATAAGGCCGCTGGAGGCCCGCCCCGCCCTAGATAACTTAATAAAGCCTTAATATTGATGATTTTGCCCAGGCCTTGTGTCTGCTGTGACAACATGATATACTGTATGTCGTAGGGTAGGCTTGTGGGGGACAGCGTGTGCCGGCTACCTGAAGGGCTCTCCCACTGGGCTCATACAGAGCACGATGTGCAGGTTGTCCCTGACTCGCTCTATCAGGTAGCTGAACATGGAGTCAGGAGTCTCCGTCACGTTGTCCTTCCTGGCTGCGTCTGAGAGGGCATGGCACACCTGGAGGGAGACAGACAACAGCTCGGTGTCACAGGAATGACACCGAATGTATCTGCTGAAAGAGCTCCTCACTGTCACAGGCTTTAGTCAGCTGGAGTCACACCTCCACCCAGCTACCTGACACAAGCCAATGGGGTTCGGAAGAGAAAGAAATGCAACATCGAGATGATTAAAACACTCGTCTCTCTTTTACATGTTTTATTGCGCGTCGGCGTGCCACAACTTAGCACTGTTCATTATTATTCGTTCAAGGCCTAGTGGGAAATCAGTGCTAGTCACAGTTTATAAAAGCACAGGTTGATCTGTAAAATGTACTTCTAATATAGCCCTGTTGAAGATGGTTTGAGTAAAGTCCAATATTGTCCTATTGCCGTCTGCCTCCATAGCTCTTCACTGAATGGATTCTGGCTCCTGATTTGGAATTGGCTACTTTCCGAGACTTTGAATCTGACTGAGCTCCAAAATCCTTGAACCCGATTCAGTGTTGATGCCCCAATCAGTGATTGCAATGTTGAAATCCTGTCGCCCACTGATTGCTTGTCTCCCCCCCCCCCCCCCCCCCACTGTAACTTTGATGCAGCTGCTTGATACTAGAGCGATGACAAAGTGTGTGACGGCTACATACATGTTTGAGGCCGCTTGTTTCCAATGGCAACCTTTGTAAGCCGATGGTAAGTCTGCCACTGCATTCAGATCAGTATTGCATGATACTTACACAGACTGCCTCTTCAAAAGAGTGGTGTCACACTTGACAGCAAGGATACTTTGCAACATTTAATTTCTTTTCATCAAAAAGACCAAACGTTTTTGGCCCCCGGGCCTTCATCTGTCTGTGCTTTTTCAGTCATAAAGCTGAACTGAATACTCTAAATTATTCTTACTGCCGAGCGCGACCCCACTCTTCTGAACAGACAATTGTAAGCAGAGGAGTATTGGGTTATGATGGTTATTCAAGTGGCAAAGAGAGTATTTTCCATGATCAAGTCAATATGCAGTCTGAATAAACAGAATATTTATATGGCCACAAGACCATAAAAATGCTGGTTTAGGGCTTTGAGAGGCAAAATACAATAGAGACAAAAACACAAACCAAGAAAGTCAAAAGGTTGCAGAATGGTCAGTGTGACAGTAAAAATGTAGACTACCATCATGGTGTTGATGAATCAAACAAATGACAATTGAATTTAACAGGATGAGGGCGCAGACCTCGTCAAACTCGTCCTGCTTGTAAAGGTTGGGCACCTCCCCGGAGCTCAGGATGTTGTTGATGTCCTCCAGGAAGGTCTCGTCTGCGATCTGGGTGTCGTTGAACAGGAACACCGTGGGCTTGTTGTCCACACCGCTCAGGCGGTACAACTTCTTGATGTCTGGAGACCAGATCAGAACATTTACTACACATCCTGCCTGTTGTTTATTGAGCAGTATCTACCTACTAAACTAAAGCAAGGAATCTCTGTCTGTGAGTGAGTGAGACTGTCTGTGAATGAATGAATGAATGAATGAATGAATGAATGAATGAATGAATGAATATTTTATTTTCGTGTCTGGCTGCACGCAGCCCATCCCTTACGGGATTATTCAGACACATTTTAAATACAACAATTGTTTCCAGTGCCAACACACTGACACAAAATAATAAACATTATAAATACAATATATGACTCCAATCAGACCTACACAAACTTTTTTTTTTACCCTTTCTAACTATTCAAGATAGAGTGAAGGAGGGCAAGAAAAAGAAAAAGGATGTTAGCGGCT
This sequence comes from Poromitra crassiceps, assembly GCF_964638095.1. Lineage (NCBI taxonomy): Eukaryota > Metazoa > Chordata > Actinopteri > Beryciformes > Melamphaidae > Poromitra > Poromitra crassiceps. Next base: position 41,775,984 of record NC_139628.1, read on the forward strand.
AGACAAGATGATGCAATTTACAATACAAACCACGTGAAGAATGCTTAGAAATTAAAACAAATTGAAACCATGTTGGTTTGTGAGTATGTGTGTCCTTCGCATATCTCGAGAACCGTTTGTCCGATCGACTTCACACTTGGTGGGTGTATTGCTGGGGACCCACGGATCTGCAGTGTCAGATTTGGTGCAATTGACATGACCCGTGGGATTAATGATGTAACGATACGTTTTAACTACGATACGATACGACATGTATCACGATACAGTACGTGTTAGCGATACAATACTGTACAAGGACGATATTGGCTCATTTCGAGCGATACGAAATTGATGGAGTGACTTTGATAGAGTGACTTTTAATTAAAATGTATTTGATATATTTCTCATATATCAACACATAGCAACCATCGTCTGTTCCATTGCCATGTACAAAAAATGGTTGCTAGGTTACAGGCAGCCATCCTGGAAGAAAGAGAACTGCGATACAATACGATACAAGGACGATATTGCCTCATTTAGACCGATAGCATAGGAATATAAATTGATGCATCGATGCAATAGATGAATTGTTGTAAAATCCGGTCGGTGCCCTACGTGTAATATTAATAAACCTTGAAAAACATGCGAACAACGCTCTGTGCAGCAGCGGGGCTATAAAAGAAGGTTTGTATCGCTGAACTGGCTAGGAAAGGTTGAACAAAGGCAGTGAAGGATTGTGCACTTGTACAAGCATTAAGAGAGAATAGCATAGTGAAAATGCAAGTCTGTGTTCAGCCAACCTTCGCTGGATAAATAAAGGTTAAGGGTTTGATTATCTGACAGATAAGAATAAATAAGAATTACCTCTGCCTTCACATCCAAGATGTCAATTTGTTGCTATTGGACTCTGGAACAAAGACGCAGTTAGAAGCGAGGGACTAAGTATGAGATGACAGCAAAATAACCGTGACAAATAGCGTCTGTGTAAAGTGTTCCTTTTAGTGGGAATCAGCAACATGAGGGCGACAGTCTGAGACAATTAATATTTAACGCCTAGACAGCCCCGGCAACATAATTCACTGCAATTATGTGCAAAACGAATGCGGTGCTGTCGGCAAATCACCCAAATAGCAATAAATTGATTTCTCTCACACAAGTTTCTCGCCCTCTTTACACAGTGATTTGGATCATTCTGGCCCGTTTGGAGCTGCCGCAGCTCAATATGTGGCCGCGTGAAGGATGTGCTACTGCAGCCGCTGCCTCCAACAGGAGATTGATGAAAGCTATATGGGCCTATTGTTGTGATCTAATCTCCTTTCATTTCCGTCCTTCGCCTTTTCCTCCTTTTAATTTCCAGAGGTTAGGGTTATTTCATTGGATGCAGTCGTGCTCTCTCTCTCTCTCTCTCTCTCTCTCTCACACACACACACACTGGAAGACATGCAACATGGACGCAGTAGCGGTATACGTGTGCATCTCACCGTCTCTGAACTCCTGCTTGCGGTACTGCTTGGTGACCTCCACCTGGAATACCTGGTACTCGCAGATGGAGGCGGCCATCTTGGACAGGCTCTGTCTGCCCGAGCCCCCGACGCCGACCAGCAGCATGTTGCCCCTGGGCTGGCTGATCACACGCACCACACGGGTTACTGGGGGGGGAACGCACGCACGCACGCACGCACACACACACACACGCACGCACACACGCACACACACACACACACACACACACACACACACACACACACACACACACAGACACAGACACACACACACACACACACACACACACACACACACACACACACACACACACACACACACACACACACACAGACAGACAGACACAGAGATAAACACTCATGTGAATGCAAGAACAGACAATGCACAATGTGCAGTCACACACTCTCTCACATTCACAGCAGGACTTTCCATGTTTTTTAGAGAGGCTTAGCTGCGAGTGGGATGAGTTTGGCCGGGGTGGGGGATTGAATACTTTAAGAGCACAAAACACTAAGTATTGGAACTTATTCAGAAGGAAAACCAACTAAATAAATAAATAGGATATTTCACATTTGTTGGGAGGAAGTGGTGGGAAGAAAAACAAAAGTCTGGGTGAGCTGCCAGAGACCCTATGAAGTGAAAAGTGACTTGAGTTGTGAAGAAGTGACATATTAATGAATTACTCCAAGACGACACAAGCCCAAAAAAAGGGAAGGGAGGTTGGAGAGGGAGGGGTCTTATCTACAGAAGCCAATGACATTCCCACGCTGAGAATAAAATAATGGCAATGACTACAAAATACAGAGTAGAAACACGTGAAACAAATAGGTCTGTCATTGCTGTGTGTGTTTACATTGAGGCCTAGGTTGCCGTGTGTAATACTGAGGAATATATTGAATCTAGATTCGGTGATCGTAGAATACACATCACATTAGGAAATATTTAAGGAATTGCAATTTTTAGCCCCCTTCCTATACTATTATTGCTTCCAGGGGATCTCAGCTCCCACTAGCTTC
>NC_139628.1:41783481-41805981 GCF_964638095.1 Poromitra crassiceps
CTCTCTCTCTCTGTGTGTCTCAGACACAGGCTGGGTACCTGAAGCACTCGTGGATCCACAGCCTGGTGATGGCATGTTTGGTGTGGTGGAAATCTCGGTGAGCTCTCAGCAGACCCTGAAACACCTGCAGAGAGAGGGAGAGAGAGGTGAGCTCTCAGCAGACCCTGAAACACCTGCAGAGAGAGGGAGAGAGAGGTGAGCTCTCAGCAGACCCTGAAACACCTGCAGAGAGAGGGAGAGAGAGGTGAGCTCTCAGCAGACCCTGAAACACCTGCAGAGAGAGGGAGAGAGAGGTGAGCTCTCAGCAGACCCTGAAACACCTGCAGAGAGAGGGAGAGAGAGGTGAGCTCTCAGCAGACCCTGAAACACCTGCAGAGAGAGGGAGAGAGAGGTGAGCTCTCAGCAGACCCTGAAACACCTGCAGAGAGAGGGAGAGAGAGGTGAGCTCTCAGCAGACCCTGAAACACCTGCAGAGAGAGGTGAGCTCTCAGCAGACCCTGAAACACCTGCAGAGAGACGGAGAGAGAGGTGAGCTCTCAGCAGACCCTGAAACACCTGCAGAGAGAGGGAGAGAGAGGTGAGCTCTCAGCAGACCCTGAAACACCTGCAGAGAGAGGGAGAGAGAGGTGAGCTCTCAGCAGACCCTGAAACACCTGCAGAGAGAGGGAGAGAGAGGTGAGCTCTCAGCAGACCCTGAAACACCTGCAGAGAGAGGGAGAGAGAGGTGAGCTCTCAGCAGACCCTGAAACACCTGCAGAGAGAGGGAGAGAGAGGCACAGGATGAAACTAGAAATAACCGCCTCGCGGTTATCGTGCGTTCCTTTATCGCAAAATAACTGGGATGTGGAGGCTAAATTACGTCACATCCGTTTTGTTAGCGTTCCATTTGCAGAAAACTTGAGCTGGGAAGTTCACTGTTCATTGGTCAGATCCAGTCGCTAGCCAGGCTAGCCATTGTTAGCAATAACAATTGACAACATGGCATTTCGCGGCATTTTGCGCATACAAACACTGCAGCCTCATGTCCACACAGATAGAAGTTAGGCAGTGCTGTGTGTACAGCTGATTTAATGAGACACAAACAAAACAGAAGTGCTAAACAATATTACTACGATTACTACTACTGTTGTTGCTGCGCGGCGCAGCCATCTTGGATTTTTTAGGTTGGGGCTGCTGAGACTCCTACGAGTTTGGAATGGGAAATACCAGCTCTGATGACGTCACCGCCCAGCTCATGACCTTTGAAGTCGTAAGATTACCAGTCCCCAGTTATAAAGGAATGCACGATTATATGCCTCTGCCAACAAGTCAAGTTGCAGTCCAGACTCATACAAGCACAAATACATACCTTGAAGACCACAGCACAGTGGTGTGGCCATTCAGCCTTATGGCCCTCCTATCCCTAGCTATGGCCCATTTTCCCTAGTACCGCCCCTTACTTACGACGCCGCCTCCCACCACCCACAACCCCTGCTCTGGCCACTCCCCCAACCCACCGTGCCAATCCCGACTCTCTACAACCGTCCTATCACTAGCTATGGCACATTTTCCCTAGCCCCGCCCTTTTCCCTCACCACCCAGACCCCCCTAGCCACTTCCCCTATCCCTAGCTATGCCCCCTTTTACCTAGCCCCACCCCCTTCCTTGAAGCAACAGGCAGACATGAGGTCACAGTGACCTTGAACCTTGACCTTTGACAACCAACATTTGACCAGGTCATCCTTGAGTCCAAGTGGATGTTTGAGCCAAATTTGCAGACATTTCCTCAAGGCGTTCCTGAGATACTGTATCTCGTTAACGAGCATGGGACCGACGGACAACCCGAAAACATAATGCCTCCAGCTCCAGCTATCGCCGGCGGAGACATGTAAACCCCTCTCTGCCACTAGTTTAGCTACAGAGTATTACTGTAGTAACATTTCAACAGCTCATCAGTTGACATTCAACAATTTAACTGTCTCACTTTTGTCTGTAGATGTTGAACAGATTCTGTTTGCCTCCCGTTCCACACAGCTGATTCTCATCACCTGGGGCTACTAAATGAATATGTAGGTATGCTCATGAATTGTCACATACTAGTATACATAATCTGTTAAACATCTACAGACAAAGCAAATTGGTGAATGTCAACTAATGTGAAATGTTACAAATATTCTGTAGACTGTAAATGGAATATCAAAATAAAGTGTTAGCCTTTTTTATCCTTTCGGTGCATAGTTCAGTATTTTTGGCTAAAATAGAGAAGAAAGCATTTGCTTTGATCATCTTTTTACCTTTTTTTTTTTTTACTTTTTTGATAACACTATTTCACCATATCTACAGTATAAAGACACTTACAAGAATTGAATAATACACTCATAATCCCTTATGACAATGCTTATAAGAACACATGATGCTTACTGATACATTATATCAGCATTACGAAAACATTGTAGATAAAACATACGAATTGGACGCACAAGCACTTAATCAATGTTTATGACTAGTTATCTATCAGGAGTTGTGGAACATTACCTGCAAAAGAACATTGTCCTGGCTGGGACAAGCCCAGATAATTATTTGGTTTGAGTTTGCAGTCAGTATGTTGTTCCTGGCAGGCAGCTTTCAGAGTGTGGCCATTATAAACACTGTTAACATTCCATGGACATTATTTCAATTGAACACAGTTTTTGTTAATATCCAACTCAGTGACATTTTCTTTGCAGGCACGTCATTTTGTATTATACTGTATGACACTGCAGGGGGAGATAACATCAAAACTGTTTCTCTTGAGGCTATAATTCAAACTTCTTCCAATGTGAAGTAACTGCTGGCGTGTAAAACGATACTTTCAAAGTATCTTCCCCAGAACTGGTTCCCTCTGAGTGTCAGTATCGTACATGTCTGTGTGAACCCATCGGGACCTGACTTGGGATAAGTTTGGTTTGGTTTGAGGATTGCGAGTCACAATTTCTCACCTAACTGCTCAGAATGGGTCAGACTCGGGTTCAAAAATAATAATGCTGAAAAACACTGTTATTATTGATGCATCTACTGTAAATTGTTAGCAATTTCGGGTCAAGTTTAGGGTCGCACAAACGGCTCAGTTTGTGCAGAAATCTTTGGGTTCTGGCTTGGATCGAGTTCAACCTGCACCAACCCCAGGTGGATGGCAATTTTCCTTGTTTTTCCATGTTTTGGAGGAACGTATGAGTGCATACGTGTCACATCACATACGTGTTAGCGTGTGTACCTTGGAGATGTCCCTGAGGTTGAAGAGGTAGTGTATCTTGGTCGGAGTGGGCAGAAAGCGGGCTGTGATGGCTTGGTAGAGCTCCAAGGTGGCCTGGGTCAGAACCTGTCCGATGGGCTTCACCTCCTCCTCAAACTTCTGCAGCTTCTGGTTGATCATGGTACCGTAGATGCGCTTGATCTGGGACTCCTGGGTGGAGAGAGAGAGAGCGTTTCATGCATCTTGTAAATGACACAGGCGTGCCAGTGAAGTACGTGCATTTGAAAGTGGTGAGAGAAAGAGAAAGAGCCAGTTCATGTTGTCTACTTCACATCGTCAAGAGGCAATAAGTCCTGAATGCAACACGACATTGTCAACAAGCGACTTGGTCTTGGTGGAGAGGGAAGAGAGAACAAATCAGAGGCTAGAAAACAGGAGCGAGAGAGAGAGAGAGCCGGGGACAAGTGGCGCAGGGAAGATGGAGCAGCAAAGGTGGAAAGGAGATGACAGACTCCCGGAAAATGGAAAAAAGACTGAATGGAGACAAGAGGAGAGCTGGAGAGGGAGTGAGGAATGAGGAGGGAGCAAGGCAAGTAGTCAAAAGCCAAGTCAAAGAAGAAGAAACGAGAAACAGAGAGATTGAGGCCAGCAGAAAAATGAGAGGGGGGAAACATGTGCAGGCCGCCTTTCACTCAATCCTATTCTCCGGGGTGTCGGCTACGATGGAGAGAGCGTGCAATTTTGTGCTGGTTATCATTATCATCGCAGCTATAATCATAATCAGGGTAATACCGGTGCGGCGAGATGGAAAGGCGGATGGCAAAGGGCGATACAGGGGGATAAAATGTCAGATAGGAGCGAACAGGAACATTACCGGGAGGAACCCCGGTGAAATGCACAGAGACGGAGGCGGTGGCTGGGCGAGTGGAAGAGAAGGAGAGATGCTGAAAGAGAGAGAGAGTGAAAGAGACAGACAGACGGACGGACGGACGGACAGGCAGACAGACAGACAGACAGACAGACAGACAAACAGGCAGACAGACAGACAGGCAGGCAGACAGACAGACAGAGAGACAGACAGGCAGACAGACAGACAGGCAGACAGACAGACAGACAGACAGACAGGCAGACAGGCAGACAGACAGGCAGACAGACAGACAGACAGGCAGACAGACAGACAGACAGACAGACAGACAGACAGGCAGACAGGCAGACAGACAGACAGACAGACAGACAGACAGACAGGCAGACAGACAGACAGACAGAGAGACAGACAGACAGAGAGACAGACAGACAGGCAGACAGACAGGCAGACAGACAGACAGACAGACAGACAGACAGGCAGACAGACAGACAGACAGACAGACAGACAGGCAGACAGACAGGCAGACAGACAGACAGACAGGCAGACAGACAGGCAGACAGGCAGACAGACAGACAGACAGACAGACAGACAGAGACAGACAGAGAGACAGACAGACAGGCAGACAGACAGACAGACAGACAGACAGGCAGACAGACAGGCAGACAGACAGACAGACAGACAGACAGGCAGACAGACAGACAGACAGACAGACAGACAGACAGACAGACAGGCAGACAGACAGACAGACAGACAGACAGGCAGACAGACAGACAGACAGGCAGACAGACAGACAGACAGACAGACAGACAGACAGACAGGCAGACAGACAGACAGACAGACAGAGGTGAGGAAGAGAAAAAAGAGAAGGTGATGAAGTGGGCCTGCGCCTCTTTCAATCAAATGACACAGTGGAAAGGAGCCACTTGACAAAGCCTCTGTACTGTATGTTGTGTTGATAACAACAATGTTATTTAGAAAAGCTGCTTTCAGGACAGCAAAGAACTCTGGGCAGGCAGGGAGTAAAGAAAATATAATAAGGATTTTGGTAGGCTGCTGTGGGAGGGGAAGAGAGACAGAGGCACGGGAAAAAACACATTGTGAAAAAGGAGGGTTGTTAAAATGGGTCTGAACCTCTTTTAATAAAACGACCCTGCTGAAACTACCCTATTTATAAAGCCTATGTCTGTTGTGATGATAATAATGTTATTTAGAATAAGCTCCTTTCAGAATACCAAAAAACACAGCGTGTTTTCAAGTTTCACCAAGTTAAATGTAAGACTTTTGAAGACCTTTTCAGTGGCAGACAGTCATCATGAAATAAAGAAAAACATTTCCCCAAATTGAAAGAAATGTGCCAATGAAGACATGCAGACCTATCAGAATATCATATACCTAATATACCTATCAGAATATAGATCTGCTGCATGATTGGGCTCATTTCTTTTCAATGAAGAAAAGGTAGAGCATGCACATCTACAATAAGGCAGGTGCTGGACAAATCAAGCAAATAACTAGAAAAATAAGTAGAGTCCGCACACTGGAATTTTTAGGCTCCTGCTCAGTTTATTAAATAAATTATATTAATAATAATAATAATTAATAATTGTATTAATAAACTGACCAGGAGCCTAAAAATTCCAGTGTGCGGACTCTACTTATTTTTCTAGTCATTTCTTTTAAAGCCATGGATTCACCCAATATAATTAAAAAAAAAGTTACAATACAGTACATTACAGACACCCTGGAACAGTGGTCAAATAAAGATATGTTACAGTACAGTACATTACAGACACCCTGGAACAGTGGTCAAATAAAGATATGTTACAGTACAGTACATTACAGACACCCTGGAACAGTGGTCAAATAAAACAGGATAAGGCGGCTGTATGAGCAGAGGAGGCTCTCTAGAGGAGGAGAGTATTGGGTTGCAGTGTAACACCGGCAGACGGAGGGCTGAATCACAGTGGGAAAGGTCAGACTGATCACTCCACAGGGATGGAGAGAGGAGAGGGGAGGAGAGGTGAGGATGGGGGAGGAGAGGAGAGGAGGGGGAGGAGAGGCGAGGAGAGCGGAGGAGAGGAAAGGAGAAGAGGGGGGAGAGGAGAGGTGAGGATGGGGGAGGAGAGTAGAGGAGAGGAGGGGGAGGAGAGGGGAGGAGAGGTGAGGAGAGGAGGGGGAGGAGAGGCGAGGAGAGCGGAGGAGAGGAAGGGAGAAGAGGGGGGGAGAGGAGAGGTGAGGATGGGGGAGGAGAGTAGAGGAGAGGAGGGGAGGAGAGGAAAGGAGAAGGGGGGGAGAGGAGAGGTGAGGGCGGGGGAGGAGAGGAGAGGAGACGTGAGGAGAGGAGTGGAAAGGAGGAGAGAGAAACTCAGCAGGACTCACATTAGGGAAGGTCATATTGATGAGGTTGAAGCGACTCTGTAGGCGGCCAGAGATGTGAGTCCTCCCCCCACCAGGGGGTCCCATGGACGCCAACAAAAACATGTCCTAACAAAACACACATACACACACACACACACACAACTGTAAACTTGCAAGGGGTTTAACGCCCTCTCACACAGCTTTGCTCTGTCATATCTCTAATATCATATACTAGCTTTTCTATACAATTAGCCCTACACACTGAAGTAGAAAGGTAATTAAGGGGGGTAATTAAGACGTAATCAAGGGAGAGACGCTAAGGAGGTAGGTAAGCAATGATGTCTTAATCTCACACACACAGACACAGACACACACAGACACACACACACACACACACCCCTTTAGCACTATAGTCTCACCTTGACACAGGTGCGGTTCTGTTTGTGGCGGTCGTACCAGAAGCCGTAGTCGACCCAGAGGCGCAGCAGCTCCAGCGGGGGCTGGGAGCCAAAGGCGTCCTGGGCCGGCATGTTGAGGTCATCCAGGAAGCACAGCAGCCGCTTCCCGCCCGCCGCCACAAACACACCTTTGGTCCTCTTCTCCACGCGGCTCTCCACGATGGCCTGCACGTTGTTGGACGTGGTCTGGATGGCGTTGGACACGGGTAGAGAGAGAGAGAGAGAGGGAGGCGGGGATGAAGATGGTTAGGGTGCTTATCAGTGTGTGTATCGGTGCTTGCTTTCACTGGAAGTTTTGCCTAATAGGGTATAAAACCATCTGAACCAGCATTGAGACCAAGCCCCCACTAACCAAGACCCATGAAATATACATTCACCAAAAAGCAACAATGATACATCAACAAGCTGAAATAGCTTAAAGCCCACAGCACAGTGGTGTGGCCATTCAGCCTCATGGCACGGTAGTACCTCAACAACACGGCTAATTGTTTTCAACATGGAAAATAGTCCTAGTCCTACTACCCCCTAACCGTATAGCCTAGTCCTACTACCCCCTAACCCTATAGCCTAGTCCTACTACCCCCTAACCCTATAGCCTAGTCCTACTACCCCCTAACCCTATAGCCTAGTCCTACTACCCCCTAACCCTATAGCCTAGTCCTACTACCCCCTAACCCTATAGCCTAGTCCTTCTACCCCCTAACCCTATAGCCTAGTCCTACTACCCCCTAACCCTATAGCCTAGTCCTACTACCCCCTAACCCTATAGCCTAGTCCTACTACCCCCTAACCCTATAGCCTAGTCCTACTACCCCCTAACCCTATAGCCTAGTCCTACTACCCCCTAACCCTATAGCCTAGTCCTACTACCCCCTAACCCTATAGCCTAGTCCTACTACCCCCTAACCCTATAGCCTAGTCCTACTACCCCCTAACCCTATAGCCTAGTCCTACTACCCCCTAACCGTATAGCCTAGTCCTACTACCCCCTAACCCTATAGCCTAGTCCTACTACCCCCTAACCCTATAGCCTAGTCCTACTACCCCCTAACCGTATAGCCTAGTCCTACTACCCCCTAACCGTATAGCCTAGTCCTACTACCCCCTAACCCTATAGCCTAGTCCTACTACCCCCTAACCCTATAGCCTAGTCCTACTACCCCCTAACCCTATAGCCTAGTCCTACTACCCCCTAACCCTATAGCCTAGTCCTACTACCCCCTAACCCTATAGCCTAGTCCTACTACCCCCTAACCCTATAGCCTAGTCCTACTACCCCCTAACCCTATAGCCTAGTCCTTCTACCCCCTAACCCTATAGCCTAGTCCTTCTACCCCCTAACCCTATAGCCTAGTCCTACTACCCCCTAACCCTATAGCCTAGTCCTACTACCCCCTAACCCTATAGCCTAGTCCTACTACCCCCTAACCCTATAGCCTAGTCCTACTACCCCCTAACCCTATAGCCTAGTCCTACTACCCCCTAACCGTATAGCCTAGTCCTACTACCCCCTAACCGTATAGCCTAGTCCTACTACCCCCTAACCGTATAGCCTAGTCCTACTACCCCCTAACCCTATAGCCTAGTCCTACTACCCCCTAACCCTATAGCCTAGTCCTTCTACCCCCTAACCCTATAGCCTAGTCCTACTACCCCCTAACCGTATAGCCTAGTCCTACTACCCCCTAACCGTATAGCCTAGTCCTACTACCCCCTAACCCTATAGCCTAGTCCTACTACCCCCTAACCGTATAGCCTAGTCCTACTGCCCCCTAACCCTATAGCCTAGTCCTACTACCCCCTAACCCTATAGCCTAGTCCTTCTACCCCCTAACCCTATAGCCTAGTCCTACTACCCCCTAACCTTATAGCCTAGTCCTACTACCCCCTAACCCTATAGCCTAGTCCTACTACCCCCTAACCCTATAGCCTAGTCCTACTACCCCCTAACCCTATAGCCTAGTCCTACTACACCCTAACCGTATAGCCCGCCCCGCCCTGCGCAAGAACCCCAAGATGGCGACGGCCACACCCATACTCTAGGCTTCAAAACGGGATTCCAAAAATCCCTAAAACTCTGAGACCTGAACTATGAACAACATAACACAAGAATCGAGTGAAATCAAAGCGCTCCATTCAAAGTAACGAAATTCTGTGGAAAATGCATATCGACCATGTGACACTAAAACCCACTGAAACGTACACTACTTAGCCCACCCCAAATAGCTCTATTCATTGTCAGACGGAGAGAGACTAATGCAGAGGGACTGTGGTCCAGCGTATTAAGCTGAAGTCATAAGGTGAGCGTGAGAGTGAGGGAAAGGGAGATGGATTGATGGGGGCAAAATGAGACAAGCCGGGCGAAATGGCTCAAAGATAAGATAAGAGGAGAGAAAGAGAAATTGAGCTATTAAAAAGAGCTGCGTGACTCAGACAGAGCGAGAGAGGGCGGAGAGCAGAAGATGAATACATGTGCAGATGAACGGAGTGGAAGACGAATAGATGTGTAGATGAACGGAGTGGAAGATGAATACATGTGTAGATGAACGGAGTGGAAGATGAATACATGTGTAGATGAACGGAGTGGAAGACGAATAGATGTACAGATGAATGGAGTGGAAGATGAATACATGTGTAGATGAACAGAGTGGAAGACGAATACATGTGCAGATGAAAAGTGTGGAAGATGAATACATGTGTAGATGAACAGAGTGGAAGACGAATACATGTGCAGATGAACAGAGTGGAAGATGAATACATGTGTAGATGAACAGAGTGGAAGATGAATACATGTGGAGATTAACAGAGTGGAAGATGAATACATGTGCAGATGAACAGAGTGGAAGATGAATACATGTGTAGATGAAAATAGTGGAAGATGAATACATGTGCAGATGAACAGAGTGGAAGATGAATACATGTGCAGATGAACGGAGTGGAAGATGAATACATGTGTAGATGAACGGAGTGGAAGATGAATACATGTGCAGATGAACAGAGTGGAAGATGAATACATGTGCAGATGAACAGAGTGGAAGATGAATACATGTGTAGATGAACAGAGTGGAAGATGAATACATGTGCAGATGAACAGAGTGGAAGATGAATACATGTGCAGATGAACAGAGTGGAAGATGAATACATGTGCAGATGAACAGAGTGGAAGATGAATACATGTGCAGATGAACAGAGTGGAAGATGAATACATGTGCAGATGAACAGAGTGGAAGATAAATAGATGTGTTGATGAACAGAGTGGAAGGGGGGAAGACACAAAGTTGGGAACGGCAGAAAGGAGTAAGCAGGGGTAAGATTCATGAAGCACTTATGCCCAAATTATATATATCTCTCGGCATCAGTGGCAGGAAGCGAGACGGATGCAGAGGAGGTGAGGGATGAGAGAGAGACACACACACAAAGAGAGAGACCAGGTGCCAGTGAGAGAGAGAGAGACACACACACAGAGAGAGAGACACCAGGTGCCAGTGTGAGAGAGACACACACACAGAGACCAGGTGCCAGGTTAGAAGGACCCTGGCTGAGAGAGTAGTTGCCCGGGTAAGTTGGGTGGTAATGGTGATGGATAATAGGAGGTGGTGGTGGGAGGTGGGGTGGTGGTGGTGGATGGTGATGGTGGTGGATGGTGATGATGGTGGTGGTGGTGTGTGTGTGTGTGTGTGTGTGTGTGTGTGTGTGTGTGTGTGTGTGTGTGTGTGTGTGGTGAGTGGCTCCATCATCCCTGGCTCTCTAATAGTGCTTCATCAGAGAGCCAGGCGCTGACATGACTCAGCCTAATTGCGGCGCCTTGGAGCGGCCGTGACACTCTCGCCTCTAATTGTATAGCGAAAGCCGAGATGGAGGCTATTCAGAGACCCGCCGCGTGGTCGGATGGATGCGGACGCACACACACACGCACACACACACACACACACACACACACACACACACACACACACTCACACACACACACACACACACACACACACACCTGTACCCGTTCACCTCTGCATAGCCTGCATAGCATCTCATGCTGTGAGCGAGGGTGGCTTGTCCAAAAGTATATTTAGCGGACAGGTGTGATGTGTGTGCTTGTGTGTGTGCGTGTCTATAGATTTGTCAGTTACTCTGTGTGTGTGTGTGCGTGCGTGTGTGTGTGTGTGTGTGTGTGTGTATGTGCGTGCATGCACATGGGTGTCTGTGTGTATTGCAGCCTATTGGATATGTCCTGAATTCATATTCAGACCATTTAGCCGTGCTAATATCCTATTCCTCTCTCCAGTGAAGTCAAGCTGAGGAGCAAAGATGTCTGCACCTGCAGGACAGACCTGGGGCCTCATGTATAAGACTGTGTAGATTTCATACTGAAAGATAGTGTACTCACAAAAGTTGACAAGTACATATGCAGATTATGCACGGAAATTTTCAGATGTATCAAAGCGTACAGTATGCACGCAGGTCCTGTTCACCTTTCCTTTATACATCCTCAATGTGTAATTGAGTGCACATGCATGAGCCTCTCACCTCGCCTTAGCTCCTCCTCCCAGAAATCACGATACAAATCATGACTCTAAACACGCCCCTTATGTCAGCTTCTTGTCGAAAACGATGGTGAATGCACCGGTTCAGTGCTCTCCTCTCCAAATATTTCCAAAGTGCTTTTACGCATACAGTGTTTTTGTCAGATGAAGGTAAAATTGTAGAATTGAACTGATTGAAAGATTAAAAACAACCCCATATATTGTTGGCCTCGATATTCCGTTTACCCCCAGTCTATTTATTTTGGGTGATCCCGCAACATTGAGTGATTTGACTCCACCACTCGCTAATTGGATCCAGACGGCTTTAATGTTAGGACGAAGATTATTGGTTAAGGAGTGGAAGTCCTCTTCAGCTCCTGCACCGTCTTTATGGCACATTTCTCTTGGGCAGCTGGCTGCCCTTGAACAACTATCATACAGGCTGCTTGATAAGGTGGACGAATATAATTTGAAATGGGGGCATTATCACGCATATATTGAAAAATAGTGGCATCTCTAGCTCAGATGAACATAAATTGCCAATTTATGACGGTCAGGCTGTATTTTTGATCTTTTACTTTTCTGTACATCACCAATATGTTGTGTTTTGTTGTTTGTTGTGTCTTGCTGTCTTTTTATTTTATTTTGTTGTCTAGTGTTAACAGGAAGCTGTTACCTGTGATGGATATCTGTTTTGCTTGTCTAACCAAAATAATAAAAACTTCTAATCATAAAAAAAAAAAAAAAAAAAAACCCATATAGAGCTGAACAGTCACGTGATGTCTCCTGCCCCGGAAGAGAATTGCCCATTCATTTTCTCCATAGACATTTTGAAAAATCCTTATATAACGAGTTGTAAGGCTGGAACCAAGCCAACCTACTGAATCATGAATGACCATAAAACATTTCACTTGGAGCAAAAACAAAAAATAACAACGGGGGAGGGAAACTGAATTTTCGACGCACACACGCACCAACCTGTGAGGACATGTTGATGGTGAGGACAGTCCACTTGGATTTATCCAGACCTTGCAGGACACTCTGGGCCACCAAGGTTTTCCCGGTGCCCACCGGGCCGGTCAGCAGCACCGGGTACTGGCCCGACACCAGAGCGTTAACCAGGAAGTTATACCGCACTGTGTCCACGGTGGGAACCAGGATCTTATAGAATGGAGCGCTGGAGGAGAGGACAGAGGGAGAGATATGTAGGAGATAGATACTGGTGGATTAGTATAGTGCAGGTTTTGTCTGAACGTAGAAAGTGTTGCTTGCGTGTTGTTGTTTTATCCAAGTAACATTTTGTACACTGCTTTGGCGAAATGGCCTTTGCTAAACAGCCATGCCAGTGAAGTCACCGACTTGACGGGCAGACAGAGAAATAGATGAAAGGATGAGGGGAAAGGGGGATGAGATGAGAGAGGAAGGACGAGAGACCGAGGGATGAAAGGATGACAGGAGAGAGAGAGAGAGAGAAGGGATGAGTGGTAGGGATGAAAGGATGAAGTGAGCGAGGGAAGGTGGAATGAGGCACAAATAAATCTCTCACTGTATGGTGGGAAATATAACATGTCTATTGATTGTATTTAATACAAAATAAACATAATATTTTTAAGACCTTAAATTTTGATAATACAGTCTATTATAAAAATTGTCTAAACTTTTCAAGCTGGTTTGCACTGTCTCTAAAGCCCAGCGCTCTATATACAGTACACTATAGTGGACACATAGAGCTGTTTCTTAAATGACATACTAAAAATACATACACACATGCCCACACACGCAGAGGAAGTGAATGCGGTGTATCCAGGTGAGGTCAGTGACTTTATGTGGGCCAGCAAACCTGGCCGCAGGTGGCTGGCACAAACTCAGGTACACAGGGTCAGACATGTACACACAAACAAACACACACACACACACACACACACACACACACACCTGCCGAGCTCAGGTGCAGAAGGCCAGACCGTTACTCACTTGGCAGCGTAACGCCAGTCCTTTGGCAGCTTCTCCTCAAAAGGTGTCCAGGTTTTGTTCTTGGTGTCCACATAGTATTCATAGATAGTGTCCTGGAAAAGGAGTTCATGGATTGTTGGTGAAAATCAAACAAGTTCAACGCATAAACGTTCAGAGGCGGCGAATGCTGGTGCCAAGCAGTGAACGTATTCATGCCGTTTTCAGCCAGTTGGACACGTAGACGAAGGGGATATAATATAATATCTCTGTCTGTGGTGTTCTTAAAATAACTGCATCAAGCCAAAGAGGCTCATGTAAACGAGGGCTCAAAATAAACTGGCAGTCATGCAGCCTGTAATATATTACAGGGTATACCAGATACCACACCGTATCCAATGGTTTTGTGTTTACAATTCACATCTGAACCCTGAATAGGATTTGTTTCTTTGGGTCTGGAGCAGAACCATCTGCCTTGTTTGTCTCCTACACCTCAGCCTGTATCTAACGACCACCATTAGACTTAGGTTGGCCACGTTCAAATCGTTGTGTGTTCCACAGCAGGACATGGATGGCCAGATTTGTTATCTGTCCGAGTTGGAACGATTTCCCTGCCAAAAAGTGCCAATTACCCGCTAGTGTAACAGTGTCATGGTTGTGACTTTTGCCATGGCCCTGTCTAGTTGCATTAGTTCTGTGTGTGCCATGTTCTGTCTGGCCCAGCTGTGTGTCGTTTGTAATCACCTCCTTGTGTAGCCTATAGTCTTGTTCCCCAGTCAGTGCGTGTCGGTTCATTGTTCCTGTCGCGTGTGTCTGTTACCTGTCAAGAGCTCCTCTTTGATTTGTCCATATTAAATACCCAGTCTTGGGGTTTGTCCACCACCTGCCCCGCTGTCCTGTTTTTGGGTCCTCACCACATCTCCTCCGTGACAAACAGAAACCGTGTGTGTGTGTGTGTGTGTGTGTGTGTGTGTGTGTGTGTGTGTGCGTGTGTGTGTGTGTGTGTGTGTCTGTGTGTGTGTGTGTGGACCTTGTTGGGAAAGGTGCCCTCCATCTCCCGCAGGAAATTGTCCATCTTCTTGCGTCCGTCCTCGTCCACCGAGGCGCAGACGGACCAGATGAGGCTGAAGATGAACCAGAGCTCCACCAGGCGACCATGCTCTGTGTCTGCCGGGCTCAGCTGCAGGGAGGCAGAGGAGACCAGGGGAATGACTTTCCTAAAAGCTTTAAGTCATTCAGGCAGCCTTTTGTTTGTTTGTATTGACACAGCTTTTTTCCTCCAAGTTTCCTCCTTTTTTCAGGCCAGGTTTAAGTATCTCATCACAACTACTGTATAACGCACTGTAGGACATGATCAGGCAGGAAAACATTTGTCTTATTACTCGTCAAATGTAAATTACTCATTCATATTATACTTTACTTTATGCTTTTTTTATTTACAACATTATTTTTATTTGGGAAATAAGACAGTAAAGGACGAGTTAGCCTACATGTCTGTAGTATATGCATGCATATGCATTCAATTGACATTTGCTATTAATAACACATTTATTATTCTTACTAGAAATTTCATGCACTCATTTCTAGAGTGGAGACTCTGGAAACGATGCGCCATGGGTGCATTTTTTGGGGGTGTGACCAAACTCATGTGCTCAGCACGCCGCGCATACCTGTGTCCCTTCTGTATCTCTGTATAATCAAGAAACTTAAATATTGTACTGATGTACAACTAGATGTTTTTCATATCGCTCACATGACAACGGCACGCACGTACGGGGTTTTGGTGTAGCAGATCAGCAGAGGCAGACGGCAGTGTGCTCACCAAGCTTTCCATCATGTTTTCTCTTTACCTCGAACACGGGGTTAATTTCCTTCGTTTGAGGGTTTGACTGGTGTTTTAATCACATCAATTTGTTGCGCCTCCTCTTCAACTCCTTAAATATTCGCATAACGTAGTGGATGGAAACGGGTATAATTTCTCATTTTCTTTTGCCGACTTTCTGAAAATTTGGTTCAAATTTGCTAAACCTTTGGATGGAAACCCAACTAGTAATTGTTCCCAAATTCTCTTATTATCTTTGTTCGAGAGAGAGAGAGAGACAGACACACACACAGACAGACAGACAGAGAGAGAGAGAGAGAGAGAGAGAGAGAGACAGACACACACACAGACAGACAGACAGAGAGAGAGAGAGAGAGAGAGAGAGACAGACAGAGAGAGAGAGAGAGAGAGAGAGAGAGAGAGAGAGACAGACACACACACAGACAGAGAGACAGAGAGAGAGAGAGAGAGAGAGAGAGAGAGATGAAGATGTTACTGATAGGGGTCTGCTGGAATACCGCTACAATGAGAGTCACATTGCGACAGTGATGCAGATGGAGCACCTGAACCAGAAAGAAAGGAGGCAGAGAAGATGTTTCTGTTGAAGCGTTAAGTATGCAGAGCTCCACTAAACCACTGAGCGGATCAAAGGCACACAACAACACATGGAGACAGAGTAACGCATGACAACAACAACAACCAAAAACACACTGTTGCTTCTCCCTCCCACTCTCCACTCTCCTCAGCCACAAAACAACAAGTTTCAACTCCATTGGCTCAAAGTTTTCTGCCAAAGAAGGCAGGCGGTGATAGCGAGGGTGTCGACGTTAGCATGAAATATGGACTAAAAACATATGTTTATGAGTATTTCCAGTTGGCAGCGGCGGGGGGGGAAATATCCAGCACTATGCAAATGATAAAGCGATGGGGTTCTTATATTTTGAACTTTGAAGGGGCAAAAAGTATGATTTTTACAGTTCCACAGCAAAACATCTTATATTTATCTACCTTGGGTTAATAGTGTTACTGATCAATACCAATGATTATTTTAAAACTCCCCATCCATTGGAATTTCAAGACATGCCTAATCCCTCGCCTACTCGCATTTTAAACTGCTCGGAGCGAGAAACTGCCGTTGCAAGACATTTCGGTCTCAAGCCAAAAATGCAAATGAGAAAGCAGTATTATTATTATTATTACAGTATTTTGCATTGTGATGTATTACCTCTTCACTACTCTTCTCTGCTCTAATTAGCTGAAGGTCACATACTGCTTAAGCATTACATTTTGAACTCTGTTTTCCTTATGTATTTTTGGGGGGAATTCCATGCAGCTGGCCTTGCTTTCAGTAAGACTTTGTGTTGCTGATTCAATATTCCAACAAATGCATTCTAGGATCAACATAAAAT
Source organism: Poromitra crassiceps (assembly GCF_964638095.1). Taxonomy (NCBI): domain Eukaryota; kingdom Metazoa; phylum Chordata; class Actinopteri; order Beryciformes; family Melamphaidae; genus Poromitra; species Poromitra crassiceps. Next base: position 41,800,072 of record NC_139628.1, read on the forward strand.
AGCTTCTGAAAAATGGCCGTGAGTGTGAGCGATAGGAAGATGGAGGGCTTGTGTGCTGCTGGTCGTACCCCGCTGGATGTGGCCAGGGAGTGGTAGAGGCGGCAGAGCGAGGCGACCCCACTGAGCTCGGTGATGGGGACCAGCTCCTTACAGCTGCTCTTCTTAAAGGCCAGCGTCTTCTCTGTGTATTTCTCAAACAGACGCTTCAGATGATCCACCTCGGCCTGCGGACAGTTGGAGCAACGCAGAGAGGGATGGATGAGGATGGAAGAGAGATGGAACACTTGGTGAAACTCCACAGATGAATGTAACCCTAGCCCAGGCTTCAAATACATATAGTCTAGTTCTCACACAGTAGTAATCAGGAGTATTAGTTGAAACTCAGCAGACTTTTTAGTGACACTTTATAGTCACTTAATAGGAGGAGTATCATCATTGGACTATCCAAATTAAGTGTGATCCTCTGTGTTGCAAGGTTCCTTCAAAGTATCCAATTTAAAATTCTAAATTGTGTTAATTTCTTAATTAGACTTGCAGAATCGATACTGTATGCTGGATACTGGCTGGATTATGACTATCAAGAAGACCATATTACTCTATGGCCAGATATTATTCTCAAATATCACATGTGAAATAAGGTCTACAACCACATAAAATGTAGGCATATCGTAGACATGTAACGGTATGAAAATTTCACATCACATCAGCAAAATTATAACGGTTATCGCATTATCACGGTTTGCTAAAATGTGCTGAAAATGTTTAAAAAGTACTAATACACTCACAGAAATCATTTCACCAAGTTGTATATTGAAAAATCAGACCCAAAAAGGATTGATACACTCACTGAAATAATTTCTCCAAGGCTGCACGTTTGCATCTGGGAGACGGTTGCCAACTTTGGTTGATGATGGACAGTATTTGCCATGTTTTTCAAAGCACTGTAATCATGGTAACACGGTAATCATGGTACCGCGGTTTTAATGATAATGAAAATTTTCAATGGTACCACGGTTTTAATGATAATGAAAATTTTCAACGGTACGGTTATCGTTACATCCCTAGTCATATGTGTATCTCGACCGAACATCAGTGTATCCTATATATTATATTTAACTACCGTAGACGTTTTGCATAATTCCAAATCTTTACAAGATGTGGAAATACATCAAATACATGTTTCTATATTTTTTCAAATTTCCAGGGTCCAGCTGATTGACTCCTAGACCACTATGAGTGAGTGTGTTGTAGACTACCTTGTGTCGTTTGACTCTGGGACCACTATGAGCAAGTGTGTTGTAGCCTACCTTGTGTCGTTTGACTCTGGGACCACTATGAGTGAGTGTGTTGTAGCCTACCTTGTGTCGTTTGACTCTGGGACCACTATGAGCGAGTGTGTTGTAGACTACCTTGTGTCGTTTGTCCAGCCAGGACTGAACAAAGGGCTTCCATCCCAGATCCGAGTAGTCATTGAAGACCATCCCACAGCGAGACACTGTAGCTGGAGAGGCCGCTGCCAAGTCCTCCACCTCAAACAGCAGAGACACCTTGAGAGAGTAAACACACACACACACACACACACACACACACACACACACACACACACACACACACACACACACACACACACACACACATTAAAGTTGAAGCTCATTCTGATTTGCAATAGTTGTTCTGTTGCTGTTACATAGTATGCTACACACTACTGTCTGCTTGCTTTTTACTGATAATATAATAGACATTTCATTCCTTATTTTAACTCTGAGCTATCAATCTTCATCAAGGTTTACATCACTTGAATTTCCCCCCCTGCAAATCACATCTATATTGAGCAGTGTCTAGAGTACCACTGCCAACATTTCTACAAAGTTTCATGCTGTTATGCAAATTTGTTTGATTGACCATGCCTATTAACACGCCCCCTTTTGGCCAGTGGCCTCCCGGCCAACAAGTTGCCAGAGGTCATTAAGAACCTAAAATATCTATTATCATGAAAATAAATGTTATTTATTTTTAATATGTTTGTACAGTATGTATGTATGTATGTATGTATGCATGTACCGTATGTATGTATGTATGTACAGTATGTATGTATGTATGTATGTATGTATGTATGTATGTATGCATGTACCGTATGTATGTATGTATGTACAGTATGTATGTATGTATGTATGTATGTATGTATGTATGCATGTACCGTATGTATGTATGTATGTATGTATGTATGCATGTCCGTATGTATGTATGCATGTACCGTTATGTATGTATGTACCATACTGTATGCATGCATTCATGTATGTATGTACTGTAATATGCTGTAATCTGCCAATCTCCACTAAAGAGAGGAAGGCAGCTGATCAACTAGGGGGCCAGGAAGCTGAGATCGCCCTCAAAGAAACGGCTAACTAATTAACATCACAAGTGCAGTCACAAGTAATGGATTGTGTTTTAAACAATGACTGCTCGCTCATGTATGGAAAACGCTCGCTGTCAGTTTGTGCAGAAAGTGGACAGGAGCATATTCCAGTGAGTCAGTGAGTCAGTGAATGTTAATGTTAATCATGTCAAACACAACAAACACGGCAGTGATTTGTTGATTTCATGTTAATCATGTCAAACGCACAAACGCGGCGGTGATTTGTTGGCTGCCGGTCCTGCTCACTTCTAACGTAAGCCAGACTGTCGGCTAAAAGGATCAAGCCACTTGGATGTTCTGACTCCTCTGTCGTTTTAAGCTATTAATCCAGGCCTGTCTTTGTGCTTTTCGCCTTGTCGGATTTACCAGACGGAAACCCCAATCTGTTTCCTTTGGAGCACTTTCGCTCAAAAATCGCGTTTTTCGATTTGGCATCATTTGCGCTCTGCGAACACCTTTGTTGCCGAAAACATTTAAATTGAGGTCTAAACACCTGTGCCATGAATCCACTGTGGGACTAAACAGAAGGCGTATTTGGTTCGACATCATGATTTTACCTGTTCAGGCATGGAGATTCGCTCCCCGTTGATGAGCGTGAGCACCTTGTTGTCGTCCATGACGGAGTTCATACTCTCTATCCACAGCGTGTCTACGGGCCCGTCAAACACCATCCACTTCTCATCCGGCTTCTCATCTAAAGGCAGGAGAGGAGAGGAGAGGAGAGGGGGAGGAGTGGAGATGGGAGGAGAGGAGAGGAGAGGAGAGGGGAAGAGAGGAGAGAGGAGGAGTGGAGATGGGAGGAGAGGAGAGGAGAGGGGAAGAGAGGAGAGGAGAGAGGAGGAGTGGAGATGGGAGGAGAGGAGAGGAGATGGGAGAAGAGGAGAGGAAAGGAGAGGAGAGTGAGGCTGTGATTGAAGGAGTGAGTCAACATACAAATACACTCAGCAGGTTCATACCTCAAAACAGGTTGTGTTCGCACTTGAAGAAGATTGTAGGAGTGACGCACATTGCTCTCTGCCGTATCCGCCTCCACACACTCAACTCACTCTAATTTGCACTCATCTTATATGAACACGTTTTCCACCCTCTGCTTAGCTCTTGCTTTTTACTTTCTTGCACCTCTCTTTCCAAATCATCCTATGGCCACAGGGTTATTGTCTTGTCTTGGATCTTTGTAGTCCTCACTTGGTTGTATGGCCACAGGGTTATTGTCTTGTCTTGTCTTGGATCTTTGTAGTCCTCACTTGGTTGTATGGTCACAGGGTTATTGTCTTGTCTTGGATCTTTGTAGTCCTCACTTGGTTGTATGGCCACAGGGTTATTGTCTTGTCTTGGATCTTTGTAGTCCTCACTTGGTTGTATGGTCACAGGGATATTGTCTTGTCTTGTCTTGGATCTTTGTAGTCCACACTTGGTTGTATGGTCACAGGGTTATTGTCTTGTCTTGGATCTTTGTAGTCCTCACTTGGTTGTATGGTCACAGGGTTATTGTCTTGTCTTGTCTTGGATCTTTGTAGTCCTCACTTGGTTGTATGGTCACAGGGATATTGTCTTGTCTTGTCTTGGATCTTTGTAGTCCTCACTTGGTTGTATGGTCACAGGGTTATTGTCTTGTCTTGGATCTTTGTAGTCCTCACTTGGTTGTATGGCCACAGGGTTATTGTCTTGACTTGTCTTGGATCTTTGTAGTCCTCACTTGGTTGTATGGTCACAGGGTTATTGTGTTGTGTTGTCTTGGATCTTTGTAGTCCTCACTTGGTTGTATGGTCACAGGGTTATTGTCTTGTCTTGGATCTTTGATCGTTGTAGTCCTCACTTGGTTGTATGGTCACAGGGTTATTGTCTTGTCTTGTCTTGGATCTTTGTAGTCCTCAGTTGGTTGTATGGTCACAGGGATATTGTCTTGACTTGTCTTGGATCTTTGTAGTCCTCACTTGGTTGTATGGCCACAGGGTTATTGTCTTGTCTTGTCTTGGATCTTTGTAGTCCTCACTTGGTTGTATGGCCACAGGGTTATTGTCTTGTGTTGTCTTGGATCTTTGTAGTCCTCACTTGGTTGTATGGTCACAGGGTTATTGTCTTGTCTTGGATCTTTGATCGTTGTAGTCCTCACTTGGTTGTATGGTCACAGGGTTATTGTCTTGTCTTGTCTTGGATCTTTGTAGTCCTCAGTTGGTTGTATGGTCACAGGGTTATTGTCTTGTCTTGTCTTGGATCTTTGTAGTCCTCACTTGGTTGTATGGTCACAGGGTTATTGTCTTGTCTTGTCTTGGATCTTTGTAGTCCTCACTTGGTTGTATGGTCACAGGGATATTGTCTTGTCTTGTCTTGGATCTTTGTAGTCCTCACTTGGTTGTATGGTCACAGGGATATTGTCTTGTCTTGTCTTGGATCTTTGTAGTCCTCACTTGGTTGCATGTAATGTTAGCAATCTCGGGACTGAGGCGTATTCTACAGTATGTCACTCTGGAGAAGAGCTCAATAACTCAAACGTCCTCTAAAACTTTGCATCTTGTGGGAGAAGCGACAGTGGAGCATCAATGCAGAACTCATGCAAAATGTGGACTACATGTCTATTCAGGCAAGCCACTCATGTATCACTGTATCATCCAAAAGCAGAAGCAAAACATTACCCCCAAATCTCCTCAATCATCCCAACCCTACTGTAGTTTCTCTTGTCCATGCTACTTCACCTCATGCTGATATTGCAGTCCCGTCACGCTGGCAGCACCAGTTTGTTTCATTGCAAACCAACAGAGAGTGAGAGGAGCCAGGGTAACTTCAAATGTGAACGAGACCAAACCAGCGATAGGGAGACACACACACAAACACACACACACACACACACACACACACACGGTGGAGGAAAGACAAACAGACGTTTGACAAGTAAAACTGTCACGAGCCTTCTGGGATTGAGCCTTTTGGCGAATAAAGGTAGGAGGAGAAGATAAACAAGTCGAGCTGAACGGAGGAGCAGTCAAGCGCACAAACAAACACACACACACAATCACACACTACAATCACACACATACAGTATAACTCTACTGACGACACACACATGGACACACACACACACACACACACACACACACACACACAATCACGCACCACGATCACACATATGCATCTACTGACACGCACCTACACACATGCTCACACACACGCACACACACAAACAAAACAGATGGCACACTGAGGAGACCCAACTGCTCTGTAAATTCTGATTGATATGAAAAAGAAAGGGAGCGAGATCTCATGGTGAGATGTGAGAGAGGTGATGGAAATGTGACAGACTCCCAGACGATCAAGTCCTGAAAAAAAGAGAAGACGTCAGGGAAAGAAGGATGCAAGTGTGCACGTGCGCGCACACGTCCGCGCGCAGACAGGAGTGCCAGCGGGTGATGGGGATGATTGATTGATAGATTGATTGGCGCTTGTGTCCCAGCCGTCACAGCCGTCTCGTCTCGGTGCGCGGCGTGCGGTTGCACAAA
>NC_139628.1:41810981-41815981 GCF_964638095.1 Poromitra crassiceps
ATGCACTTCCCTGCACTTTAGATATTTACCGGGGTATGTTTTACTCTGTGTGGGTGTGTGTGTGTGTGTGTGTGTGTGTGTGTGTGTGTGTGCTTGTGTGCGTGTGTGGGTGTTGCTGCTTATATTGTATTTTAACTTGTTGGCCAGCGGTGCCTGTTCTTTAACTAGATACTTGTAAGTCACTTTATGCACATTTTTTGCACTTTTAGTATTATCATTATTTTGCTACCCCTTTTTCTTTTCTTAGTACTTGACAGTACTTTTTGTGTGCCTTGCTACATGTTTCAATGTCCTCATGTTTTTCCTGTTTTTGTCCTGACATGTTGAATGTAGCTGCATTACGTGACACATGAATTTCCTGTAAAGGATCAAGTATCTATCTATCTATCTATCTAGTGGGCCGCAGATTACCTCTCAGTTCCTCAGAACTGTTGAATGTTGCTTTTGGAGAAAAAAGCTAATTTGACTGAGAAGGGCCTTTTTGATCACATAGAGAAAGGCTGGGGCCGGTGTGTGCGATGAGAGCTGAGCCAGTGTGTTTCAGCCTAATAAGGAGGCTGCTGACCACACATTTGAACTACTTACTCATGTTTTCACCGCTTCTACGATTTCGGCCACTTTCCCAGCGACCTTGAGAACAATGTTAAAAGACTTACGAGGGAGTCTTGAGGTGGAATGTTTCCAGACAATATTAATAAATCACTGGACAAATGATCAATCCCCAGTGTGTGTGTGTGTGTTCAGGGAGACTGGGGTGTGCTCAGAGGGTTGGGTACCTGCGCAGGCCGATCTCATGAGGGATGAGAGCACTCCGTCGGTCCACTCGTTGGTGGAGAGGTTGTTCTCTCCGTACAGCTCTCCCAGACTCAGCGCCTTGGGATTCAGAGGATATTCCTATTGTCCCCCAGGGGGCGACGGGGAGACAAAGAAGACACAAGAAAATGAGTGCAGTGCATGGTAACCGAGTGCCAGCCAGCAGAAAGGAGGGCGCGCACACAGAGGGAGGAAACGTTAAAGATGTCGAAAAGATCGATGGAAATGCTTGTTATTGTCAGATCGCATCGCTGATGATTCACTTGTTTACCAGCTACTGAGATTTGAATGACAAAGAAAATCAAATCTATTATAATTTAACAGCGGCTTTTTAATTTTTCCATGGAGGAACATCTGCTCTATTTTGTATGCAGGTTTTAGTGGGTGGGGAAGTGACACAAAGAGTGAGTGAGTGCATGGTAACTAAGTGCCAAAAGAAAGGAGGCCGCGCGCAGAGAGGGAGAGAACGCAAAATGAAAACCCATACAACTGCTTGTTATTGTCAGATCACATCGCCAATGAGTTGCTTTGTTTGTCGGATAACAGGATTTGAATGAAAAAAATGTAATAAAAACGACTGTAATTTAATAGTCACCTTTTCAAGTTACATCTGTTCTACTTTGTGCGCAGGTTGCGGTGACGTCTTGAGTGCCAACAGAAAGGAGGGCGCACAGAGGGAGGAAAGCTTTAGAGAAACTGATACAGTGCGTTTCATTTACTGAGATTTGAATGACAAAAAAAATCAAATGTATTCTACATTCTCAAATACACTGCTACCGCATGCGCTAGGACGTGTCATCAGTGATGTTATCTGGGGTCGTAAGGTGTTTCGGGTCTGTCAACATCATACACCCTCGCCCAGTAGACCCAGCCGAGGCCAATTAAGACCCCGACTCACGTCCCAGAAGCCGCTACGGATCAGCCTTACTACTCTATCTGCAACGTTGCCCGCGGGAGGGGTAAAAGAGAACCCAATCCGCTGCAATAGAGCTAGTGCTACGCCGCAGTATTGGCCCTTCGGTGCATGGAGGATCTAGGCTCTGTGGGTTTCTCCCGGCCGTGCTCCTCCTTCGTCTCACCAGACCCCCCTCATGACAAAGGCAATCCAGAGGCTGAAGGGATGCCTCAAGGACGCCTCAAGAGGGCCTGTGCGCTGCACGTCATTTACCTGCGTCGAGCACCTCGCTCTAGCCTGGAGGACCCCAGGCCGCGCCGATCTTGCGCAGATTTTCAGAAGGCTAATCCGTAGCGTTTGTGGATTTCTCCCTCACGAGAGAGCCAAGATGGGGTGCTAATCCCATCCCGTACCGGGTTGCCGTCTCTCCGGCCGTCAACTGTCTCTCCAGCTCGTCACCAAACTATACTTGGTTGTCACCTAGTCTTTCCTAAGTGTCACTGGCCAGAGGCAAGCCAGGATTCTACATTCTCAAATACACTGCTACCGCATGCGCTAGGACGTGTCATCAGTGATGTTATCTGGGGTCGTAAGGTGTTTCGGGTCTGTCAACATCATACACCCTCGCCCAGTAGACCCAGCCGAGGCCAATTAAGACCCCGACTCACGTCCCAGAAGCCGCTACGGATCAGCCTTACTACTCTATCTGCAACGTTGCCCGCGGGAGGGGTAAAAGAGAACCCAATCCGCTGCAATAGAGCTAGTGCTACGCCGCAGTATTGGCCCTTCGGTGCATGGAGGATCTAGGCTCTGTGGGTTTCTCCCGGCCGTGCTCCTCCTTCGTCTCACCAGACCCCCCTCATGACAAAGGCAATCCAGAGGCTGAAGGGATGCCTCAAGGACGCCTCAAGAGGGCCTGTGCGCTGCACGTCATTTACCTGCGTCGAGCACCTCGCTCTAGCCTGGAGGACCCCAGGCCGCGCCGATCTTGCGCAGATTTTCAGAAGGCTAATCCGTAGCGTTTGTGGATTTCTCCCTCACGATTTATTCTAATTTAACAGTAGCTTTTTGAGGAACATTACTCTAATGGTAGGAACAATCTAAGGGATCTGTTAATTACCATTAATGTCCTAAATTGCAAAGCAACATTAATGAGAAGTGTGTGTGGGCTGGTGACAAATGCAGGCTCTGATATGGTACCAGACACTGGGGACAACTGCTTAGCCGCGCCGCCAGATGCCTTATTTTTAGAAGCTGCATAGTCTGCTTGCTGAAATGGGCACTGCAGGTGTGTTTGGATGTGCTTTCGTCATCGCTCTGCTAAGATATTTACCCACTAGCAACAATGTACCCGGCGTTCTCCACCTTTTGCTTGGCCAGAAAAGATGGTGGTGTCCAGATGGTTTCCTAGTCTCTTAAAACAGACTGTCTCATCTACATCCGGCGAATGCAGCTATACACAGTCTGTACGTTACACCCCCAGAACATGCACAAGGAAGTTGGGAAAAAAACCTTCAGACAGGAAAGAAGTTTGATGGAATCCGACCAATCACGACATGTGTGTCCACGAAAAATGCGGCATATTGGATTCTGATTGGACTAATGAGCGGAAGACCCGCCTTTCTGCGATTCTGATTGGACTAATGAGCGGAAAACCCGCCTTTCTACTTCCCATTCCGGTTGGTGCATGATTCTCCCCCACGAAGTACAGACGGTATGGCGGAAGCATTTGAAAATTGCGGAAGCCAACTCGTCTGTTCTAAGAGACTAATGGTTTCCAGGACTTTACAACCTGCCCATGACCTTCCCCGGATCATAACCCACCGCAATGCAAAATGTCAGCCCAATCTGACCTGGGGTGTGGGGTGGAGCGTGCATTAAAGATATGCACACAGACATGCACACGTCAAATTGATTATATTGATTTTTCAAATGTTATTAGGGAAGATTGCAATCAAGGACATGCATTTAGAATAGTCAGTAACGTAAACCATCACTTCATTGTGACAAGGATGTTTTAATTTCTGTATTTAAATTCCTCTATTTAAGTGTTTTTTTTATTTTTATTTTATTTTTATTCTGTGTACTTTTCTCTTGTGAAGCACCTTGGGATGTCAATTTTGATTTGAAAGTGTGCTATACAAATACAATTCATTATTATTATTATTATTATTATTTGTCTAATATGTGGTGTTGATAAAATGTTATACTCTCATAAGCCTATACAGCCTGTTTTCACCTCTATTCAACCTTATGTAGCCCCGCCCACTTAACCCAGTTGTGTTACGAGTCGACTTCCTGTTCAAAACAGCGTCTGTTTCACCTGGTCACTAGTACTCTACTGTCACAGGAAGTGTCAACACAATAGGAAGTACTGTAACTGGCTGACCCCTGTGTTGGAACATAAGGTGAATACAGTACCTATAGTGAAATCCTTCAAATGGAGAAAGCCTCTCACAAGCAGGTGACGTTTCTCCAACATATCCTCATACTGAAACCACAGAATAAGTCCATTTCCAATGATGTCCAAAATGACATATATGAGCGAAACATGTGATACGCCTCGTGTGGGACACACGAGGTTAAGGTTGGTTGGTTAAGGTTAGGGTGTCTCGTGATGAGGAAGTTGAAAGACGAGTTAATGGTCTGCCATTCGTCATTACATTAAAGACTGCCAGAGGTCAGAAGGGGCTAGTTTCCATCAAAGACCTATACATAGATGGTCATTTTGCATCCTTTGATATACTGAAGAGGAAGTTTGAGTTGCCCAGCACGAACTGGCTCAGATTCCTGCACATCAGAAATTATGTTAGATCCAAATGAACATGCTTTTTTTGATGTATTGCTGAGCAAGCATCTTATCTCTAGATTTGTATGTCTGTTTGACAACTGCAACACAGTCTCTACTGAGAGGATTAGAGAAGCATAGCAGGGGGAACTTGGTATTGATTTATCTGACATTATATGGGAAAGGAGTCCGTCGGTGGTACAACTCTGCTCAGTTAATAGCAGGCACCAGCTGATCCAATTTAAAGTCGCTCAGCGTCTTCACTACTCCAAGCATAAATTACACAGGATCTTCCCTTCTGTCTCGCCACTGTGTGACACGTGTCAGAGGGCACACTATCTCATGCCTTCTGGTTCTGCCCTTCATTAACGGGATTCTGGGCCAAAACATTTGACTGGTATTCTAAAGCCTATGAAATAACCCTACAGCCGGAGGCAGAAATCGCCATCTTCGGCTGCTCGGAGTCCTCTCTGAACTTCCCTACAGCTGTGCAACAATATCTGA